>NW_010509981.1:0-26436 GCF_000687285.1 Phaethon lepturus
GCAGAGCTTTCCTGCCCTTGAGCAGATCAACGCTCACACCCAATTTGGTGTCATCTGCAAAATTACTGAGGAAGCACTCAATACCCTCATCCAGATCATTGATAAAGATATCAATGAGACTGGCCCCAAAACTGAGCCCTGGGGATCACAACTTGTATCTAGCAAGATACACCAGTGCTTTCTCCACACATTGCAACTGGCAGGTTTTTATCTATGTCTTTCTCATCATGAAAGTTCATCTTAACCTTTTTCTCTGCATAATGAGCAGGCATTCACAGTGTGTTTGGAAGAAGCGTTATTTTTTATTAAGTGCAAATGTCTCTAACACTGTCCATCCCTGTGTCAAACAGAAAATGGCTGGCTTTGCACTGCACTGCTAACCCAGCTAACCAAGCAACTAATGTCCTACATGAAAGGCAGACCAGCAGCTAGAGAAAAAAACATACTATGCAAAAAATCAAAGGTGGAAAGTAAGTTTCTTGCTTACTCCTACCCCTTTTTTATAAGTAAGTAAGTGCTCTGTATTTCAAGATATTTTTGCTTTTATTTTTTGGCTCATGTACAAAAGCTGGGCAAAACCTGAATAATTTACCTCCCGCATACTTTGACCAGAGACTAAACCGACTAGCCATTGAACTGATTGACTCAAAAGAAGGGATTGAGCATTGTAAATATCTGTAACTCCACTGTTATGTCTCTGCTAGTGGCTTTTAAAAAGTGAGGTGACATCTTTATTTTGTGCCATCTATGTTAATTGAGAATATGCTAATGCCGAAAGATCTTCCCTCCTATAGTTCCAGTGTCAACAGTGCAGAATTACTGCAGCATCCTCTGGGCAGAATTTAAAAAGCTGCTTGATCATAATGGGTAGGAAAAATTACTGAGTGAACCCCATTTATTCCTCCAGTGCCTGGGCAGTAAGCGCCCACAGCCTGCATCACCCTCGCTGTGACCCTGGTCCAAGGGATGCGGCTGTTGCACTGTGGAGTCTGCGATTGAGGGGGCACGCCGTGGGGCTGACCTGCCTTTGCCTCTGCTCCAAGCCAGTATGTGACAGTGTTTTTAACACAGGCTTGACTCCTCAGGTTTTAAGCTCTTCCTGAGCACACTAATCTTTCATTAAAATAAGTCAGAGCAGAAGGGCCATAGTTTATCTTAGAGGAGAACACTCGGTTCTCCTGAGAGCAGGAGAGGAAGTCCATCAAATCAAATTAGGAGCTCCTCCCTTCAACTTCCTTGAGTAACAGGCATCTTGAGCATCCCAGAAGGGATTTCTTTGCCACATAAACACACTTGTTCTTTCTTTTTGATGAACAATTCAGATTTTCAGCCAAGAATGTTGAGCTGTGAAGTTCCTGTAAGTCTCCTTACAGGCTGTGGCCAATTGCTCTACAAAGACAGATCCAGAGATCCAGGATCATGTGCTGCAGAACCACCAGCAGACACAGCCTGAATTCTGTCCATCTCTCTGAAAAGCTCCAAAATTAAGGACACATGCACGTGGTCTTTCAATGCTGATTGTCAAAAGATACTACTGAATTATCCATGCTAGATGTTGTAATTTGTGCGCTGAAGTCTCAAAATCCTTAGAAAGTGAAGATGCTGAAAGCTATTGGTAGTAAAGATCTGGTGTCATATTTAAGAACAGCACCTAGGGCCTTTTTTAAGCTGTGAGAACTTCCTGAAGTAGAATTCACTTGTTTCTATGATTATTTATCATTCATACTGCTGTGGGCTTTGACAGTGAAAAGGTTACTTGTCAGACACACTTTTATTTTAATCAGTTTGTGGCTATTTTCATTCTGTGTTTGATGCATTTTCCTGAAGTCCATGGCCTGTAATTTGCAAATCTAATTAGGGTTGATCACTGGGAATGCTAGAATTTTAACTTTCCTAGAAAACTTCAATGGGCTTAAGTTTCCCATCAGAGTTTTCCTCCATAGTTGATCTAGCACATTCCTTTAATCTGTGTAACTAGTATCATACACTGGTATCCAGCATAAATAAGGGATCTGACCCTTTAAGATGACTAGCTCTGCACTAAACATCATCTGTCTTTGGGAGCCAAGAGTGCTCAGCAGCCCTCCAAACTTTCATAATCTTGCTTTTCTGTGATCAAAACTAAGGCCACTTCATGGCTGTCCTTCCACTGACTTTAAGGGATCTTGGGCCAGGATGACCATGGGAATGGAACGAGTTGAGAAAGGGACCGAGTGTATGACTAACTGCCCAGAGCTCAAAGTGAGTTCATTTTTGGTTGTTTGTCATGTATGTCATTTGACTTGATTTGGAAAAAGAGGCTCCAAACCTGAGCATTACTGATTGTACATGGGGACCAGTTTGCCCATGCAAATGTTGAGGGATCCTGAAACTGGATGAACATAAAGTTCATAGGAGGTGGTGAGGGATACCCCACGTGAGTTGAGAACCTCTGACTCTGACAGTCCAGTTAGCATAAGAATGAAGCACTGTTTCAACTGAGCTAAACGCCCTCATTTTCAAACCTGCTCCGCTGCATCTGCTGGTTGTAAGAGTGTTTAATGCAAGAGCTGTTGGCAGGTACAATGGCTTAAAACATGACTCTAATTCATGACTAATGCTCAGCAGTGCATTAAAGAAATGTTTGCAGAAGTTTCCAGGCAGCACCAATATGAGCGTTTCCCTTGAAATATGGAGGGTGTTAGTGGAAGGGGTGGCACTGTTTTTTGGCACTGGGGACATATCCTACACAAGGAGTGATGTTCTTGTTTTCAGGTTTTATAAAATACAGCTCCCTATCTGGGTTGCCCCCACAGTGTATTGTTTTTAATCTGCCGGGAAATGTGTCATTCCTGAGCTGATCCACATTGCTGGGATACGAACTTTGAGGCTTTTTTTATTCAGCAGGCTTCTTTGGCCCTTAATGACATTAAGAGGTTAGGGATGAGGCAGCACATACATTGCTGGAGAGGAAAATTTGTTTCTCTGAGTGTTGCTCTTTGTCATAAGGTGTGCTCCACTTGCTCACTGCTAGAAAGGTCCTGGGCATCTACACATCTCTTGCAACTTGCCATAGCTGGGCAAAACTCAGTTGCAAAGAAGCTTAAATTGCTGTTTTCCTTTGTTCTCATGCTCTAAGTGTAGATAATAAAAATATACCAGGTTTCCCTATGGCAGGCCAGAATAGTTGCTTTCACTGATCATTTTCTTTTTACTAGAAGAATGATTCCTGATATGGACAAAAGGTGCTTTCCTACTATTTCAGCCTGACCTTTGCCCTAGTCTTAAGAAAATTGTTTTCAAACTTGAGTTGACTTCCCAGTAAAGCATTTCTCTTTCTTGTGGGCCCAGAGACTTTGGAAAGTATGCAGAGTATTGAGGATGTGAATTTTATGTGAATTACTTGCTCTGATTTCGAGTTATTATTAAGCCTTGCCAGTGAAAATACAAACAAAACCATGTCTCCAGGGGATGGGGAACAGACATTGCTGCACATTGTAATCAGCTTCTCTTGAAGATTCATTTAATATCTTGTGTATTTTTTTATGAAATGCATTATTCATGTAACAAGATTCACAGAGAGAAGCAGCTGAATTGTAATTTCTGGGAAGATTCTTCTTCTGAGAGATGGCATTTTCATTATTTAAATCAATGCAGAAAGTATTGGATGCGTGAGGGAGGCATGAAGAGAAGGGAACAGCCTGTAGATGGGGCACTGAGCCAGTTAGTTGCTGCCTCTGAAGGGAAATAAAACAACCCATCCAGCTAACTGACGGCCTTTTTGGGTCAGTATGTAGCCATCTGAGACATCATTACACTCTGTAGGTTTTTTTTTCCTCTGTGTTAAGAGCACTTAAGAAAATAGTAATCAACTAACACATACTAGGTGGAGAAGGCTCCTCTCTTATGAAAATACTGCTTGCGAGCTGCTCTCCCCGCTGCTGTTTCCTAGAGCGCTCCCTTGACTCTCCGTTGCGTTCATCTGCCCAGCCATGTGAGAGGTCATTTTATTTCGTTTTAGGGTCTACAATAAAAATTGCACATGTTTATATTGCAACTCCGTCTTCTTTACCTAACCTTATGTAAGCCACTGTACTTAATTAACACAGGCTCAGCCTCTGTTATATTTATACGACCTCACTCCACCAGCAATCCCACTGAGATCAGTAGGGCTGCTCAGAGATAACAGAACACAAATAACACCAGTAGAGTCTGAGCCCAGCTTAACAACATTACAGTGGTACAGACTGTAAGTATTAAGCAGTATCGCTGTGCATCTCCTGCTGCACAGTGGACAGCAAATTCATTTTTAAAAGTGAATGTTTAGGAATTTAATTAGTGCATATAACCATTTAATTATGTTAATGAAACAAAAAATAGAATGTTACAGCTGAATTTGTGATGCTTCATAAGGAGAGGGATTGTCCTTATTTTGCTTGTCCCCCTCCAGGCCCATATAGCCATCTTACAGGCATATGTGTCCCCTTTTGTTTTCCTCCCACTCTCCCCTTCTCCCAGAGGATGGGAAGCTTCACAGATCCCACCTCTCAGGCCTTTAAACAAGCAGGTGACAGCAGAACTTGCTGGTGTTGGTGAGAGCCGAAAGCGACCCCTCCGGCACACGTTGCCACTAGGGAGGTGATGCATCCATCCATGGTGCAGATGGGCACCTGGCCTCCCAGCAGCAGCAGTCTGGTACCACTGAGATAAAACCCAAGACTGCAGGGAGCCTGAAAGGGAGCCTGCGGTGTGCCCTATGTATTTTGACATATGCTGAAGCTACCCACCCGTGGGTTGCTGGCGTTAATGTCCTTCTCCTTTTCTCTTTGTTTATTTGCCCAAGTTTGTCCACTACCTCCAATGGTGAGTCATGGAGACTACATCTGCCACCCAAGGCCTTGCGAGCGTTACAACCACGGGACGGTGGTGGAGTTTTACTGTGATCCTGGTTACACCCTCACCAACGACTACAAGTACATCACCTGCCAGTACGGAGAGTGGTTCCCCTCCTACCAAGTATACTGTGTCAAAACAGGTAAGGGAGCAGCAATGGCATTACTTCTACCCTCTTATAGTCCCTCTCTTTTAGAGCAGATCTCTAGGTCTGTAATGCCTGGTGAACTTAATAATGAACTTATGAATCTGTTTCATGCTTAAGTGATGAACATCATTGATTTTAGATACTATTAAATGCAGTATATTTTTATTTCTGAGATCCCGAATGATCCTAAACCATTTCAATAGTTAGCTCTTCAGTATATTTTGGAACATCTTCTGGATATTTTTATATGTATATAAGCTAAATTCATGATTGCATGTCTAAAAAATAAAGTCAAGGGGATAATGCAAGGTCCAGCCTCTATGGCAGCTTACTGTTACGGTTGCTTTTGGTATATGGCGTTAGGTTCATGTGTATTTATTTCTACAACATACATATAAAAGATCTTTTCTCCTAACTGGCACTGACGAGTATTGTTGAAGTATTAATACAAAATAAGAGTTGTAATAATCAAGCCCGACTCTTGTATTGACTTTTTGTTACAGAACAAACCTGGCCAAATACACAGGAGACTCTCCTGACTACATGGAAAATAGTGGCGTTTACTGCTACCAGCGTTTTATTAGTACTGCTTCTGGTTATTTTAGCCAGGATGTTCCAGACCAAATTTAAGACACATTTCCTTCCAAGGTTTGTCTTTTGTTTTTGTTTTTTGTTTTTTTGGTTAAGATTGAGGACCTTGATTCAGTTTTTCTCCTCGCCAAGGAGACAGAGCGGCTCACCAGCCTTGCAGATACCTTCTTCTGCTCTGAGCAGAAGTTTCTGAACCACCAGTGTGGAAGGGCACCCCCAGAAACCTGCAGCAGTCCTTTCTGCAACTAAGATAAAAGGCAAAGTTTGCCAGATTCACTTTGGGAGTAATTACAGCTCTACTACTGAGAATTGCTGCTTCTGCATGTAAAAATAGCTGACAATATTTTTAAATACTCATTTTCAGGTGCTGGGGGAATTAATTTTTTAACTACTGTAGACTTAGTAATGTAAGTTTTAAGAAAGAATTTCTTTTTTCTCTATGGACAAATTCATATTAAAAGTTTGCTTTCCCTTCATAAGTATTATTTTCATCACGGTTCATAAACATCTCCTACATTTTCCTTTATTTCCATAAAATACCATGCAGCTATGAGCATTTGTCATTGATTCTCACAGAACTCCTCATGAGACAGGCAGGTGGGTATTATTATTATCTTACAACTGGAAAACCAAAGGCAGGTGTGCCGAGTTTTAGGCAAAACTAGTACTATACTGGGGTTTAAACTTGTTTCTAGTTTTCAGTCTGCTCAGTTTGCTATGGACCTTGACTGTGTGACTGCTTCTCTCCTGCTCTTGCTTTTTCTCATGTCTTTATTCTACCACATGCAGAAAACAGAGATGGAAAAGCTGTATGTCAATAAGTACACGCAGCAAGAAGGACTTGGTGATTTTAATGTTAAAGAAATGTGTGCATAAAATTATACAGATTATATAAGTAATGTGTAAATTTATATACATACATATATGTGCATATATGCAGTATATGGGAAGTAGTATACATATATGTATATAACTAGGAAGATCTTTAGGGTAATGGGTTGCACCACAGATAGCTTTATAGTCCATATTCGACTAGCTTATTGAAATAGCTTTCTGTCCTCTTCTTTTCAGACGTTTTCAAGTCCTAAAGGTACCTGGGACCAATTCCCTCCTGCTAGGACTCTACTGTGATTTAACTGGCTAAAAACTAGATACTTTAGGGTTTAACAGACCTTCCTGATTAATAGAAATATTTTATTTAAAAAAGAAATCAGCTTAATACTGGTTAAGGAAGCCTTCATCCTTTGAAAGTAAGACCCGAAGGAGGCCACAAATCTGGCCACCAAAGCCCTGTCATCCAGCAGTAGTCATCCCAGTGCCTGTTTACATGGGCTGTAAACACTTTTGTGCTCTAGCACGCATCTTTCCAGGGGTTCAGACACTTCTGACTGGTGAACTACATCTGTGATCTTATATCCATGATACTTACTATGCACAGCACAGCAAATGGTGCTCCTTATCGTTTCCAAACACCTGTTTTCCTTCCCTTCTTGAAATTTTCCTTCACATTATTATTTTCATTTTTCCTATTGTAACAGATTCCACCTGATTGTCAACCTGAACAGAGTTTTGCAAACCCATGAAGCAAACATTTCTGTGAATGTTGATGACCCTGTAGATTCATTTTGCATGATTAGAAAGTGCTGTGTTTACTTAAGTTCAGTGATTGCTCTGAGGCGCTTCTGACGTGCTTCTGCTCTCTGTGATAACTCATCTGTGTTTGATGTAGAGGCAACCAGGAGGGCTCCATGGGTGACCCTGACTTTGTGGTGGTGGATGGTGTTCCTGTCATGCTGCCTTCCTACGATGAAGCTGTAAGCAGCGGCTTGAATGCTCTGGCACCTGGATACTCAGCTACCACAGACCAGGGGCATATTTTGCAGACAGAAGATCAGAATCCTCCTGCTTATCCAGGCCCCAGGATTACAGACACACTGCCTAGCGAATTTGAGACCTGTGACAGTAGGTCAGGCTCCTCTGAACTGCTCCAAAGTTTGCACCCATCCCCAGCGTGCCAAGCAGCAGCGCTTCCCAGTTCAGATCGAACTGATGAATCCCGTAGCACTGTCGGGAAGGCTGCGTCCATGAGTCCGCGGATCGATATTGCAGATGGTGAGTCTTGCGTAGGTGTAATAGGTGAGTCTGTAAACAGGAGCCATCATTTGTTTGCACTGTCAGAGCAGGAATAAACCCAGCTGACCTGCTCCTATGTTCTCTATGTTTTTGTCCACATCTTAATTTGGACATGTTTTAACCCATACTACTCCATGGTGATAGAACTTCGTGTCTGTAATATGTCCTTGCTAACTGTGGTGGAAGGGATTTGAATCCCAGAAGGGTCCTGTCCAGACCCCATAACAGCAGTCTCATCAACAGGGATGTCAGCAGGCACCTGTGTACAGCAGCGAAGCCAACCATCATTTTGCCTGCATTGGTCTGTTCATCTGCTCCTCAACTCCTACACTCACAACTCCCTCACATGCCATGGCTTTCACAGCAAAGAACAGGATTTTCGTCTTAAAATGGAAAGCAAATCATGTTTTCACACTAAGCCAAAATTAGAAGCCTCTATTAACAAGCTTATGGTGTCTGCGCGTAAAGCAAACTGTTCAGTCTAAAGCATGTATGCCATTAAGCCACGGACATGGGAGTCGCAGCGTTAAGAGGAATGTACCCATACGACCATGTATGAGAAGGGAGATTGCCATATATTATCGTCTGCATTTCAATCGAACATGAGCATGCGTTGATATCGTTTCATTGAGTTCTACCGGAGCTGGATGATGTGCTGCTCAGCATGTTAAGGAAACTAGATAGCTTCCCTTGGAGACATTTAAAAGGAATATCTCTGATCCTGCTCTCCATATTCACTGAGAGTCACTAGGCAAAGCAATCTCTGTGTGACTTATCAGTAGCAGAGCTGAACCCAGTGTCCTAAATTCAGTGTGGGTAAAGGTCTGGGTGGAGGAAGTCTTCTTGCTTCATAGCGTTGGGGCTAACCTGTGATGGCATCAAAAGGGGAGGATGATAGCTAGAAGGAGGAGGGAGAAATTATGATAATGCCAGCAAAAGCCTCTGCCTAGTCTGAATGCCAATTCAGTAATTAATGTAGTAGAAAGCATTTAGGTTTTTTGTGGGCCTAACTTGTTTTAGAAAATCTGGGTAGTTTTAGTAGGTTAATTTTCACATAGGTGTTAGAGCGTAAGTGGGTATAGAATTGGAGACACTGCATGTGTTGCTCGGGTTCAGGTTTTTGCAATGTCCATTTCTATTTTTGCAGAATTGCTAATTGCTAATACTAATACTCTGCAAAAGTATAAGGGGAAGTTACAATCAGCAATCAAATGATATTTCTTTTTTTTCCCTAGAGATTCCTTTGATGGAAGAAGACCCTTAGCCTGCACAGAGACGTGTCATCATCGCATTGCACTGTTGGGTGACATGAATCATGAGGATTTAGAGATAGAAAAGACTATCTGTGGATTTGGGGAGGGTATTTTCCTACTTATCAATCTTCCACGCGATGATGTCACCAGATTGGGTGTACACCTTAATCCACAGCAGGGATAACAGCATCAGCATTTGGAACAGCAGCAGTTTTATGAATGAATCCTGGGGATTTGATGAGAGCAGATGTAGAAAAAGAACTGTGGCTTTTTAGACATGAAATGTATATCTGCATCGCAGAAAGTCATATGGTTCTGTAAGAAATACGATTGGATTTTGATACTAACTGCCTCACAAAAGCATGTCAAAGTATGTAAATTTGCTTATAAAGAGTGCTTTAAATGATCTATGGACCTCTAAGTTTATGAAGAATCCTTACAAGTTTAAAAAAATACTAGTACTGAAACACAAAAAAGGAGGAGATCCTCTTTGGCTCTCCTATGTTAACCAGGAATCTTTTGGTTTAGTTGTTGGTGATTTTGTTTCAGACCATGTCTGCAGAAAATATAACAGGAATGATGGGATTCATATATACTTTGATGTATTATAGGAAATATATATAAATATATATATATTTAAAAACTCTTAAAGAGAAAGAAAGGGAAAGACTCCAGGTCACACAATGATCTGGAGATTTTTTTAAAGGTAAGGCAGAATTTATATCATATACAATATCCAAGGTAAAGTATCAATATTTGTATTTATGCAAGACTTCTGTGACTACATTGCATTTGATAAATCCTGCTATAATATGAGAGATCTAGAAAATGTTAAAATTATTAAATATGTGCTTAAGAAATGTTGAACTGCCCTATTTCAACCTCTCTTAAGCTCTTACAAATATATATATATACTAGAGTAATCTACAGTCATAGCCCAGAGCACTGCCTTGTCCCTGTACATTGTGGTAGTATTCTGAGCCGTTATTGTAGAATACTTTCTAAAAAAAAAAAAAATAAAGTTCCATTTCAGTTCTTTTGACTTATCTGACTGTGTGTAGTTGGCCTTTTTTTCCCTTCCTCACTTCTTTCACCAGCTCCCGCCTGAAGGCTGAGATGGCGACAAGAACACCTGGGGCAGAGTGGTTTTGGTTAAGCAGAGCACATGAAACGGGGACAGCAGCAGCATAGCTTCTGTAGCTGCTACGCAGCTTCTGTAGAGGCTTTTGTCTCTGCTGCATGCTATGCCAGAGCATCGTGCTGAAGCCTGTATGATTGGTTCACCTTTGTGGCATTACAGGCTATTCGCTGTTTGTCAGGAAAATTTCTGGCTGTTTCGTATACTTATTGAAAGCCAAGCAGATTTTCTCATCTTATTTTTAGTATTGCGCAAATGAAACATATGTTAAGCTGGCAGTGTTTGAAGGAAGAACTTGGTGTATGTTAATGATAGAGATTGCCATCATGTGGGCTAATCCAAACGGAAGGAAAAAACAAGACTGAGTTCTGATTTTACGTACAAAGTAAACCAATGATATCTCTATTGCCCTAAATAGAGGATCGCTACAAGTTGCTCTATTATTTTTTCACGATTGTTTAATTATTTATTTGTATTGTGGTAGCATCTAGCTACTCACTCACTCATGAGTCAGGCTAGTAGAAAGATAGATGTGCTGCAACCATTCAAGAAAAGTGTTTATTAGCATCCTGTCAGCAACTGTATATGACAGTAAGAAGCAAATGGAGACAAAAAACTGTATAATGGAGAGGCAATTATTACAATAATCTCAGTTATTCTACGGTATCATTGATGGAGAATGTAGTGATTGGTACTGAGAGATAAGACATATTCCACGTTATCTTCTATTCTTGCTTACATAAGATTTGCATTTTTTTTTCTGCTGAAATTGTCTCAACTGCAATCGTATCTTCAGGTTTATCCCAGAGCCATATTTATTGGATATTAGTACTTTCTTTGCTACCCCTTCCTTTTCAGGTCCCATGCCTTCCAGAGATTTTGCACTACCAACTCAGGTTGAAGACTGTCACTCCAGCAAACAAGACAAGAGTGCTGCAATACCAACCTTGAATCGTGTGGTTGAGTTTGGGGTTTCTGCATGCTTGAATATTTGGGGTGAGAGGACTGTTTCTGCTGCTTTTTTTTTTTTCTCCCACATGGGGCTCGAACTCTTATGAAAAGTCTGCTGGCCCCCGGATCTACACCCGTGCACTGTCTCAAGCCTATAGTCAGTTAAGTGATTTTTGTTTCATAATGCTATTGAAAAGTATTGAAGTTACTTTAGATGCCCTATAAAATATTATGAAATCTGTCTTTGCTGGTCTTTTAACAGCTTGTGAAATTTCATTCCTTATTAAATTTCTGGACTTCCATTTATTAATTTCTGTTATGAAAGCTTCTGATTAGTATTTGGAGCTCTATGGTTTTACAGATTTACACTGCTGTATGTATTGTATTGCAGTCATTTTATTAAGGGAGCCAGACAGGGTAACTTAAGAAATGTAAATTTATGGCTTATTAGACCATTTTTATTTTAAAAAGTGCAGAACTGCAAATATACTAGAAAACATTGATGTATTAATATTGCTTGATAGTCCTTTGATAGCACCATACTAGATATAACTTGCAAAGGTAAAAGAAAGGTTTTAACCATTTTTTGCTTATGATGTATAGGACTTCCTGAAAGGATTGTTTGGGAGGATTACTTGTGTGGTTGAGTTTGGGGTTTCTGCATGCTTGAATATTTGGGGTGAAAGAGAGGACTGTTTCTGCTGCTTTTTTTTTTTTTTTCCCCCACATGGGGCTTGAACTCTTATGAAAGGTCTGCTGGCCCCCGATCTACATCCGTGCACTGACCTGTGAGCTGATGCCCTGGCCTGAGGGCTGACCCCAGGTACCCCCCAGCCTGCCCAGCTCCCTAGCCACTCTGCCAGCCTGGAGAGCCCCACAGGTCCCTGCCCTGAGACCTCAGGTCAACCTCGAGCACTCAGCCCCACCAGCCAAACCTTCAGGAGGGTGGATGTTGTTAGGGCCTCAAGAGACTGGAGAACTGGTAAGATCATGACAGTATGGTTGCCGTGGAAATGAAACCAGATGGGAGGATGAGCATGTCTTACACAGATCATAAGCTGTTTTCACTTCAGCTAACTGGATGTAAATAAAAACAAACCCCAGAAAACCCTTGGTGGTGAGGGGAGAAGCAGCACGTTAGTGAAGATGGACAATCCATGTGCCTTCAGCAGAGGGAGGAAAGGGTATGTACTGAGAAATCCAGTAAAGAAAAACAAGAACTGGCTGCAGCGTGCCAATATTTCTAAAAATGAAAAAGGAGGAGTAGAAATGAGCAATGTGTCAGCCTTTAACACTCCCTTATGAACAAGGGCTTGACCTGCAGAGTGCTGGGGGAAGGGTGGGGATCCAAGGTCTCGCAGCAACTCTGCAGGGAGTGAATCACAACCTGAACATGAGTCAACAGGACCTGGCTGTTGTGAAAATGTTAAATGTCAATATGAGGATGTTTACACAGAGCTATAACTTATTAAATGCATGAAGCAATCCTTCAGCTCCACTCAGCACTAGTAAGGCCTTAGCTACAGCAGTGTGTCAAATACTGAGCAAATTTTTCCCCTTCAAGGGAAATGTGAAGTAGCTGGAAGGAAGCCAAGCAGAGCGAATCAAGAATTATTAGAAGTTTGGAAAAGCCTGTCCTCGTAGGTCATGTTAGAGATCATGTAGTGTTCAGTGTGAACAACAGAAGACCAAAGGGGACATAGAAAATTGTTTTTCTGTAAGAAGCGTATTTTGCAAAGAAGGGAATTATATAGATAAGTAGGACAAGAACAATAGGCTTAATTGCAGTTTGAGAGAATTAGGTTAGATATTAGGAAAAAAACCTTCTAGCCACAGGGATGGTTACAAGCAGGGAGAGATGGTCTGAGGAAGGTGTCAAAAACCTCTGTTACAAGAGATTTTTGAAGAGTGTTTTAAACAAATGGAGGCCAGGAAAACACTGGGGTGGGATGCATTATGTGAGCTTTGGGGCCCCTTCTCATTCTGTTTCTGTGTGATTCCCAGCTTGTGAGAACTAAACTTGGCTGATGCCTGGTTTTCCCCATATAGACTAATTCCAAACCGATGGTACTGGGCAAACTGGTCAAAATCACCGCCAGAAATACTCTCCGTTCCACCAACAGAAGCTTTTTGTGTAGCGTGGGCTGAACACCAGTAAAATCCTGTGAGTTAAACCCTGTTGCGTTAAAGTGACATTGATTTCAGAATTCTGTTCTGTGACAAATACAAATTTGGGATTTTCCGGTCTTTGTGTCTATCTTACGCAGTTAAATGAATGCAGCCCCTCTAATACTCCCCTATGCATTAGGTGAAGTAAATCCTCTCTCAGCAATTATCTGAAGACGCCTATTCAGTTCAAGGAAAAACAGCAGCTCAGGCACTGGAGCACAGAGACCATTGTCATATGTATGCAAAATTTGCTTCCCATGCCCCAAAAGCTGTTTGTTCCTCTCTGTGCTGTACTGCAGATGGTAGCATAGCTTACCACATCAGCTGTCAGAGGAGTAGCACAGATGAGAGAAGCACATCTCAAGCTCCTGTTCTTGGGCTCCTGTGGATTCCCGGGGAGGACTTGGGGGCAGGAAGAACTAGAAAGCAAGTAAACATCTGCCCCAAACCCAGGCGCATCTCCCATTGTCAAGGGCATGTCCAGTCTCTTTGGCATGGTTCCCAATAGTATTGCACTATGGCAGAGGAGAGACAGGCCCTGCTTTGCCTGTTGTTCTCCCAGGCCAGGGTGTGCAGCCAGAATAGACAGACAAATCCTTCTCTCCCAGAATAATGTACATAACTTCCTTCATGCATTAGGGAGATCTCTTGCCACTACCATCATACAGCAGTGTGCAGCCCATTCTTCCAGCCCTACCATTTCCAGGACAGTAAGATATGTTATTTAACAATAACAGAAAGGGCATTAGCTTGAAATTAAATTATTTGCTGTCCAGGTATCAGAGCAGACTTTTAATAATTCTCACAGACTCAATACAGGAATTGGATGGATAAGGCTGACTGGGATTCTTGAGGCAGCTTTCCTCAGCAAGGAAAAGGGACTGTCCTGCAGAGCAAGGGGAGCTGCTATGTGGGGACATTTTGTAACCCAGGAAAACTGGACTCATCTGATAAAATATATGATACAGAAACTTGGAGAAGGAAGAAAAGCCACTTAAGTTTTAATAAAGTCTGGGGGGGAACATGGATAAGCTTCCCATGTTCTCCAGTAAGAAGAGAGGGAACTGTTTCCTTAATACAACTGGTTCAAAAGAAATCAAGAGGCAGGGAGGGAAGACAAGCTTCCCAGTTTGGGGGGTCCAGCAGCTCTTTTCCATTACCCCTGCCTTTCAGTGCTTGCAAGAAGGGCCCTGGTTTTGGTTTGGATCCACTTTTTCCATTTTACTGTGTTTGCCTTCTGTTTCCCCTCTGCTTATCCTTCTAATCTCTTTCTCCTTTCTTTTTGTAACTAATACTGTTGTTCCAGTTTCATCCTGCCATTTGGTCATGCTGGGAAGTGAAACGAGTTGCTTAATTGCAGTGCAGTACCCTGCAGGACATGTCCCCTCTCTCAGAGGAAGTTGCTCTTATTTGCCTTCCTCATTTACATTCTCAGCAGATAGGACAAGAAGAGTCATGGAGCTCCTCACTATGCTGACAAATGGTCCATGAAAATTATTAGAGAGGGACACTGAGGGGAGCCCACATTACTACATGTTTTATGTATCTATATGCCTTCGTCCCAAGCCTGTCAGCTCACGATCTTTCATTGGCCCAGAATTCACAGGTGCATGTGAATGCTCCTATACAAACACAGTAGCTAAGATTTTTAAGAATTAGCTAATATTTTAGGGTGTTTCAAGGTAAGACATTTTAAAGAGACCCTCCTTTCTGAAACTGGTGAGCTCACAGCTTCAGAAAATGGGCACTGATACGGTCCAGATAGGGAGCACAGGGTGCACAGCAGGTCACTTCATCTGTTCCCTTCCTGGTGCTCCAACAGGAATTTTTGTCCCCAGGATAACTGCTTGAACTAAACAGTTGCCAGTTGCTGAGCCGTCAGCTTCACATCTTTTTTTTTTTTTTAACCTAATTAGGCTAGATTTATTTTTAACGCTCCTTATTTACCATCCGCTTCTGACTTCCATCCATCTACTGCTGAGTACATGCTGCTCTTGCCAAAACAAGTGTTTTCCAGCAGCTATCTCAGCCCCCTGAAACTGTACCACCCCGTGGGAGATCGCACTTGCCACCATTGTCCCTTCTATTAATTCCATGGCAGCACATGCTGTTCATCTGCCTTCTCCAGTGCTCTTGTGTTAATAACTGCGCAACCAGTTGTTATTTCTTTCATAACCATTACCATAGCTGCCTGTTGTTGATAATTCAGGGTTAATTACTTACTAAAAAGTTTAGCAGAACAATTTAGCTTCACTTAGCCTGTTCATTGTTGAAGACTATAAATGTCTCAGTCTATCACTGATATAGATGTTACTGGAGTTTGCTATAATTGGCTTTTACTGAAGTGGTGCAGCAAAAATGAGGGTTAGTCCAACTGGCAAAGTTAGCTGGCTGCTTGTACACCTACTGCTTGCTTTTCCACTGGATTTTGGGCAACCACTTGAGAAGAGAACTGCCACAGTGACTTATCCGGTTCACTTAACATAGCCATTCACATTGCAGCAGTGTGCAGCATGGATACAGCTACAGAAGTGTTGATGCTCAGCATTAAAAAGGACAACATGGCAGCTGTAAGGAGTCCAGCATTTCAATTAGGCTTACGGTGCTGGGCTGATCTATCACAAACACATCTTACTGGAGATAGACATACCTATGACAAGACTTAGATGATAATGTTCTCTGTGTTTATGGAAAAAATGAGGGGAATATTGCCAAGAAGAAGTATCATTAAAGGTAATGGTGCGTCTCCAGTCAGTTTTCTCCAATCTGGCAGTCTCCTGTGCCCTGAAATTTTGAATTGAGGAGCTGTTACATACAGAAGACTGGATATATGCACTGCTTTTGGTTTCCAGTGAAGCGGATGGAAACTGGGACCTCCTCCAGCAACGAGCTCTTTCTGACTGTGCAGTCGGGAGCCCCCATCTCCTGATTCCCAGAAGCAGAAGAAAGGCCATGTACTCCCATCCAAGGGAAGGTGGTGTTTCGCATTACACTCCTTTAGAGCAAAACGGGACTCTGGAATCTCCACCCAGCTCTCTGATTTTACTTGCATTACACTGCAGTGGATTGAGGATGACTGGGTGCATTGGGGTACTCTGCGTTCATTTAAGCCTTCACAACATAGGGCCACGCAACAGGTCATCGATAGCCTTTGGCTGCTCTAAGCACTGACGTGCAAGTGAAAGCAAGACAGCTCCCCTCTTAGACACTTTTTAAATCCAGCATGGTGCCGTCTTCATCCTTGGATGCTTAAGTATCCTAAATATGCCTAAATATCTTTGTATTAAATTATGAGTGAGAAAATGATTAATTGTTCCCTGACCTTCAGTTTCTTCATTGAGACTGTATCACTAAACCATATTTTATGTCACTAGGAGACAGCAGATGTAAATCAAATATCTGCCTGCTCTAGAATATCTAAAAAGGGAGGAAATTACTTCCATCTGTTAACGCAGACAGATTTTCTTGAGAGGATTTCTGCCTTCCAAATTCAGTTTTAAAATGCGATTTCATCCTTACAGGTCTGTCTGTTGGTTTCCAGCACAAGGGGCATTGCCTCAGTTTGTTTGCAGCCCTGGCAAGAAAAACAGCCTGCCACTCTCTCTCATCTTCCAAATGCTTTTTTTCACTACATAATTTAAAAATTGTAAATAATTTATTTAAAAAATACCCAACACCCAAGACAAATTTAGATTTTGTGTCCCTTCAGAAGGAAATGTAGTGGGTATCCTTTCTCAAGAAATTAAATGCTAATTTAATTAGCTGAAAAGAAGACTGAACACCATGCACTTTACATCTGTGTTCCAAGACACAGTAAATAGAAAGGAGACACTTTTCCCAAATAATCAGCAAGAAATGACAGTGGGCCTTGGGTCTCTGAGAGCACCTGTGTTTGCAGCACACAACATCTGCACATCCTGTAGCCACATCTGTGGATGACAAGAACTGGGAGGCCAATGCCTTTGCATGCAATGGGCGGAGAGTGCAGCGCTCTGTCCCCCATGCCATCTTGTGCCACCCATGTTGCTACTCTTGCTTGCTCAGGTACGCTGGGCACTGCAGCCCCTGCTGCACCGGGTATATTTACAGTACATTACAGAATGGACCTCCCCCTGTGACACTGCTTTGTAATTTCTTTTCCTTGGTTTGTCCTTGTAGGTTTTGGCATCGGCAGCATTCAACGCTATCGGATCATTGTATCAGCATGTTCTTCAGGCCCAGCTGTATGAGGTAGTGAGTATTTTCAACTCATGTCAGCTCCAGAGTGAATGCCATTGAAAACAAAACAAATTTAAAAAAACTTAAATAAAAAAATCAAGCTTAGGAGAAGCCTTGTTGTTGTGTTGTCCCCATGCATTCATTCTTCTGTTCAGATTATTCATGCACTTGAAGAATATGAAGTTCACAACAGGGCAGCCAAATCTCATGTTCAGAATTAGGACCCTGAAAGGAAAAACCAGCATGTAAACCAGAAAAATATGAGCCCATGATTGCATTGAAATTGCAGAGCTTAATGCAAGGTGTGTTCATAAGTAATTTTGCTGGAAAGAAACCACCTCTGCCATGCAATTACATGTTTAAGCTCTGTGGAAAATATTTGTTTACTGAGGGAGAAAGGCATACACTCAGGCTGCTGGTCAGAGAGAGTTCTGTGTAATCATCACAGGCCACAACACAAATACAACAGTCTGAAGACCTTTGACATTTGATTAGTATTTTTCTCTTTACAGAGTGAAGACAGTTTGGACCTTAGAAGGAAAATGAGCTAAGGCTTTAGTTAGTGGGGCCACAGAGAAAGAAAGGAAGAATGACTGTAGAGAGCAGTAAAGTATATGCTGAAGCTTACAAGGGAAACTGATGCCAAGCACATTGTGACAGACTTTAAATTCCAAATGTAGATGGACAGATGCCAAACACAACTGTTTCTATAGAATTCTAAGAGGGTAAGAAATGCAAAAAAAAATCAAAAGCACAAATTTGTGATAACTGGGAAATGCTCTACTTGAGCAAGTGCTTTACCCTTCAGCATGGTCATAGAGAATTGATTCTGCTGTCTCAAAAACAACAGCTGTTGACTGCTGAAGGCTGTTTCCGGATTTGCACCACCTACACTAGTGCAAAAGAGACAGAAGTTTATGCTTTCGTAGCCCATCTGTACTGGGCCTTGACTCGTACAGCTCCACCAGTACAAATACTGGTGCATTGGCCAGTAAAACAAGTAGCAAAGGTGACTAGACACAAAATTCTCTCAAATGTACAAAGTAAATGACAAAATATCAGCAATCAGTGGGGTTACTGAAAATGGCAAGTGTACTTTTTTCAGGCAAATGATTTGTGAGGTGATGGTTGCTTTACAGACAGTGAGTCACGGAAGCTTAGCCTCTGCAACATCTCTCTTTTCCTTAGGCAGCACTTTTCAAGGCAGGAACAGGTATAGATAAGAGCAGTGTTTTAGGGCTTGTGCTGATAGCACAAATTGAGCAGAAACTGCTGCCAAGTCAAAACAGGTAGGAAAAATACAGGAAGAGGCCATACAAAAGTAAAATACATTTCATGTCGGAAAGGTTGGACTCTGAGCTGTGGATGAAGCCAGAAGCAATGTGACATCCTGCTCCAAGCGCTTTCCCCAGTTACTCCTGGCTGGCAGCTGTTGTCGGCATAAAAGCAGGAGTGCAAGCAGCACTGGCTGGAGGTTGGCTAAACCGGACACTGAGTGAGGTGGAATGAGATGCCGCACAATTGCTGTATTTTTCTATCTTGGCAGGTTGAGACCCCAGTCGATGTGATTACCTGCTGTGGGGCAGGAGGCTGAGTGGCAGGTCCCCTCTCCGGAGAGGGCAGTGGTGGCAGGGCACCACTGGGAAGCACAAGCTCCGGCACAGTTCCATGGTGGGTAGGTCCCGCTACCTGCACCGCGCTGGGGCCTCTCCCGCCCTGGGCGTAGGTGCCAGAGGCAGCACCAGCAGAGGGTCTGCTGGCCAGCCTGGGAACTCGTGAGGCCACCCGTCAGTCCTCCTTCCTGATTCTTGGTAAAAATGTGATCTAGTATTGGGACTTCAGATTACTATGTGATGCCTGCAGATGTCTTTCCATGTGAAAAAAATATTAAGGACTTTTTCTCTAGGATGTTACGTGCTTTGCTAATAAACCACTTTGGGGATCCTTAAAAGAACAATGTTCCTGGGAGTGCAAGAAGTCATGTGCTGTTTTTACGCTCTCTTCAGCCTTTGTGTTTTTGAGTGGCACAGCATGACATGTTGCAATTCATCTGTCATTTTCACATTTGGAGAAGCGGCCAGAATGGAGCAATCCAGCCATCCCAGCTGAATACACTGTTGTTAACTGACAGATATCTTGAGTGCAACAGGAGTCACGAGGCTGTCGTGGAGGTGCTGACTTTTAAATCGCAATTGCATGCAGAACCTTGGCATATTGTCAGCACGTACAATTTTCAATTTCATGGGACATTTCTTTTGGTGTTACTGGTAGATTTTGTTTTACCTTCACCTTCCCTTTTTGTTAACACTGCAGGAATTATTTCTTGAGGCTCTGTCATGTCTCACCTGATACTGTGTGCACTGTGTGATTCCTGGGGAATTTCTGCGGGCAGAGACCCGAGCTTACACGAGTGCACGCACATGTACACTCACATACAAATGCTGGACAATTCAGTAACATGAAAGCTGTCACAGGCCAATTTACTACAGTCCCCACATTTGAAAGGTATTTAGGTTAGTATAAAACCAGGTTTCAGCTCCTGTCAGCTTTTCTTTGCAGAATACAGGGAATTGCTGCCTGGCAGGCAGGCGCTGCCTAGACAAAGGTCTCCTTCTACTCTGAGTGGCCTTGGGGGGAAGCCGCTGCTTCGTCTGGCTGGCCTGGCAGCAGGGCCCAAAATAGGGATTTGCCCTGTACAGCTGTGGAAGTCACACAATCGAGGGCTGTATTTTATATATATATATATATAAGCGTGGGAGTACATTTTTCTCCTACTGCCTACTCAGACCTGCAGAGCAGGCTGAGTCAGTTCCTCAGACACTACCCTTTTGCATATTTTTACCTTATTTTTAAGAACCCAAAACAGGGTAAGCACAGCTCCGTGCTTTTTTGCCAAGATCTGACCATGCTAATTTCAAGAGATGAAACTTTGGTTTCAACATGTGTTAAAAAGAAAATACTGGCATTTTCAAGCTAAAATGCAAGATGTTGACTTATTCTCACGTTGAGATGGCTAATAGAGCACTTTCATCAATTGATCAAACTTTGCTCAGTTAGACTTTACTGATCTCGCTCTTCTCTTCTTTGCTCAAATTAAGAGAGTCATATTTGTAATTGAACTCAGTGGTAGCCAAGGCTATAAAGGCATATAAATGCAAAAACTTGCCTCTCCAAAGTCTTCAGTCTCACTAAGTATGAAGGTCACTGAAGCACATTCAGATCAAAATTGACACTAACTAAACCAGGAAAAAATTAACTCACAGAGGTTCATTTTAGATCATCCTGTATTGCATAGAGGGAGAACAATTATCTTTGTACATGTAGAAATGCATCTTTTCTTATTCTATCCATTCTGTGGACAAACTGTCGAGTTCACTGCTTTGATAAAAGCTTTCTAAAACACTTTAATAATTCCACAAACACTCAACACAACCCACACTGTTTGGTCGTTTTTTAAAGCTGGAGGTTTACTAAGAAAATCGCAGATTTTCTTATGTTTGTTGTGAAATCCAGGTGGGAAAATACAAAATAATTCTTGGCATTTAATGTGATAATTCTAACTGAGACTCATAAGGTAAAGGAACTTAATGTCATTACCTATACAAAATATGAAAACACATGTCACCAGAAATAATGACCTTATTACAGTGTTGGTCTTGTATTGGGTAGAAGCCTACTTTAGAAGAAGCCTGTGGGGAAATGATCATGTGTTTCATCTGCCTGTTGTACATTATAGGCAAGCCCAGAGGTTGCCTATACAATAAGATACACATTTGGTAAATGTCATATAAGAAATCAGTTATTTAATGCATTAATCACTAGAGTGCAATTACAGACCTTAATTTAGAAGGCATTAGTCATTTGCCATAGATAACCTTCAGTGGCTATAAGAATTTCATAGTTTGAGTTCATTACAACTGGCAAATGATGTTTGTACAACCAGCACACACAAGGGCCTGTTCTTTGGCTGGAAGCACATTTTTGCAGTATTAAATTCAATCCATTAAATACAAGAGAAAGCACCTGTTTGGGTCTTATTTCAATAAAGATTATATCCGGGTTGCATGTTGCATTTTAAGCGGTCTTATAAAGATTGCACATTATTAATGTATTTTATTAGCATGTTGAAAACAGCGTGCGATACACTGGAATTGTTAAAGCACATCAATAGAAGACATCATAGCTAGTGATAAACCATAGCAATAAACAGCCTATTAACCTGTTGCAGTCTTTATCAAAATATGAGAAAAATTACTATTTGTTATAAAATCTGTTAAAGCATTTACTGACCATTTCTAAATGAACCTTCATATATGGTATTTTCTTGAAACTAGTAATATGATTAAAATTAGGTATCTCAGTGCTTAATGTCAAGAAGCTGGATAAATCTAGGACACAGTAAAATTCTGTAAGTAATTGTTCCTAATTTTTGGTGTTTTCATGTGTATAGTGGAGAGGATGTCTTTTCTTTTTACCTCCTTCCTAATGCCTTACAGTGCCTGCTAGGTGTCTAGCTTGCTATGTATATGTGACTTGCATAAGACAACAGAGGAGCAAGAAACATGCCTCTGCTCAACACAGACACCTTAGCAGAAAGACAACTTTTGTTTTAGTTTCCATCATTTCTTGCAAGTGACAGAAAAACATGAGATGGTTGTGTAGGTGTACCTTTTGTCATCAAAATAGAACATGCTCATCTGCATCATTTGGAATTACATTACTTCCTCTGTGCAAGAAGGCACTTAAATAGTGCTACAGAAAATACAGCTGCATTAACAGACAACTTAGCTGTTTCCTTTCTGAGTTACACAAGCACAATAGCTGAATATATTGGTACCTTTTTATAGAGTCCTGTGATTTACACATTTTAAACTTGGAGGTTTTTAATAATTGAATCAAAAAGATTTAATCCAGAAGCAAGTCTGTAGCTGTAATAATAGTGTGTGAGCATTACTTAGTGATAAATCAAAGTCAATGCACCAAACTAAAAAAAGTTCCAGGTCGGATTTTCAACCATAACTTGGCAAGAGCTTTTGCAAAAAACACTTCTGTAAATTTGTGACCGCCTGTTAACAGCTGACTGTACAACAAGCAACAGTGCATACCTTTCTTCCATGCTGAAATGTACATTATATATTAAATAAAAAGATACTCAATGACTATAGTCATGAAAGGATAGAAGTCCTGCTTACCTGCTGCTTCAGCCTCTTCTAAAGTTTTTCTTCACAATCTGAAACTGGCTCAGCTGACACCTAAACTGTCACTGGGTTCTAGGCCTTGCTTCATTAACTTTAATATAAAATATCTCAGCCTTTTATGTATATGCACAAACAGAGGCCTAAGCTGTCAGGATCCACAAAAACCTAGGTGTTCCCCACCTGCATCAACTAGCTATAACAACAGGATTATAAGTGAAGTATCCACATTAGGCACACGTTGAGACGTGTAAACTGGGGGCAAACATGTCTCAATCCTGATGCTGGTTCCTACTGTCACCACCTGGAAAAAGGTGCTGTGGTGGCAGACTTGGTAGAAATGACACTTACCGTCTTTTCCTATTAATTATAGCTGGGAGTAATCCTGAAAATATTCAGAACTTCGGGTATCCAGTTCCATCTATTCAGTTGTAAGTGACAGAAGCAGGACCAACCAGAAAATAAGTATTACGTAAGTATTAGAACCGTTTCCTCACACTGTAAATTTGTCCAAAACAACGGGTGCTTCCAGATACTTCTCTAATATCCCATGTGACCTGAGAGAATTCTGTAGGGCTTTTCCTAAACTGGTTTATTTGTCTATGTGTGATTCCCTGTGTTTTGTTTAAACACAGTATTCCAAATTTAGCAAAATTACTTCTCTGCAGATACACAGGCCCTGTCTTCAGTGGCCTTAGAACTATTGTTTCAGTGCCTGTGTGTTGTAATCTCTCACCTGATTTAACGTAAGTAGAATATATCACAGGCACACAGAGAGCTGCATTAATATCATTAATATATATATTCAATCAATTATAAGTACTTAATACAGAAGTGACATAAGTATCAGTAATTACAGGTACATAACCCAGATTAGCATGAAGACTGGCACTTTGGTGCCATCTCTGGCCCAATCGATTCCATACAAAGCAGAACATCTTAAGCAAGAAAGAGTGAGAATTTCCTATCTAGATATCCTCATGTTCTGGTGGAACATCAGGGGACATCATCTGACAGTGGGATTAACTGCACCCTCACCAAGTTTGCAGATGACACCAAGCCGAGTGGTGCGGCCAACATCCCTGAGGGACAGGATGCCATCCAGAGGGACCTGGACAAGCTTGAGGAATGGGCCCATGTGAACCTCATGATGTTCAACAAGGCCAAGTGCAGAGTCCTGCACCTGGGTCAGGGCAACCCTCAGTATCAATACAGGCTGGGGGATGAAGGGATTGAGAGGAGCCCTACAAAGAAGGACTTGGGGGTACTGGTGGACAAAAAGCTGGACATGAGCAAGCTGTAACATGTGTGCTCACAGCCCAGAAGGCCAACCACATCCTGGACTGCATCCAAAGCAGTGTGGCCAGCAGGTTGAAGGAGGGGATTCTGCCCCTCTGCTCCTCTCTGGTGAGACCCCACCTGTAGTCCTGTGTCCAGCTCTGGAGCCCTCAGCACAAGAAAGACATGGACCTCTTGGAGTGGGTCCAGAGGAGGGCCACAAATATGATCAGAGGGATGGAACACCTCTCCTGTGAGGACAGGCTGAGAGAGTTGGGGTTGTTCAGCCTGGAGAAGAGAAGGCTCCGGGAGACCTTACTGCAGCCTTCCAGTACTTAAAGAGGGCTTCTAAGAAAGATGGGGACAGACTTGTTAGCAGGGCCTAATGGTTTTAAACTAAAAGTGGCTAGATTTAGACTAGACATAATGAAGAAAGTTTTCACAATGAGGGTGCTGAAACACTGGCACAGGTTGCTCAGAGAGGTAGTAGATGCTCCATCCCTGGCAACGTTCAAGGTCAAGGTTGCTCAGGCTGGACGGGGCTCTGAGCAACCTGATGTAGTTGCAGATGTCCCTGATCATTGCAGAGGGGGTAGACTAGATGCCCTTTAAAGGCCCCTTCCAACCCAAGCGATTCTATGAGCGTTCAGATCCTATTAAAAAAAAAAAAGAGTCCGGAAGAAGCTATCTGACCACTGAGTGGAGGAATAGGTGCTACAACTTGCTGGGAGTTGTGAGCAAGATCTGCCTTAGGCATTTAATTCCAAAAGAGGTGAGAGTTGTGCAACCCCAAGAGAGTGGAGCCTTGTTTTAATAGGTGAATCTTAAGGTATAACCCTCAGTTCTCCACTTCCAACTGTCCAGATTAGGTCATGCTTCAGTTTGTATATTGCTTCAGTGATGTATATTGTAGATCAAATTCTTTTAGGCACCTATGTCTCCCATCCAATGTTACTAAATCACCAGTTCACTGCTGCAGATAAGGCCAGGCAGCAGTGTGCTAGAGTTAACTCAGAAGTGGCCACTTTTTCAAACAGCATCAATTTCCAGAAATTGTATTTAAATGGAAAATGAACATTTAAATTACTATAATTTTTTAAAATAAAAATTACCCTGCCCTCTCTTTTACCCCCCTTTTCATTCCTGGATTCCTCTTTAAGAATTACAGTAACAAGCAAATATATCACTTCAGCTACAGATCTATCATTCAGTCTTAACTTCTTTAGTAAGTCTAAGTATTCTACTTAGTGTAAGATAATGTAGAAAATGGAATACAATGACCATTAGAAATAGGATAAGAAAGTGAGTAGAGGATCAGCCACTTACAGTTAGCTTGGGTCAGGCTAAGGATACGTCAGAGGGTCAGCCGTACTTGTGGTAAGAGACAGAGATGAGCCAGCTCTTTCCACCTGCAAAAGACCAGAAGAAACAGCTCAAGCACCAAGCAGCCAGCAAACATGGATTTTTACATTGTTTCGACTGAGATCATAGAATTGCTTGGGTTGGAAGGGACCTTTAAAGGGCATCTAGTCCAAACCCCTTCAGTGAGCAGGGACATCTTCAACTAGATCAGGTTGCTCAGAGCCCCGTCCAACCTGACCTTGAATGTTGCCAGGGATGGGGCATCTCCCACCTCTCTGGGCAACTTGTGCCAGTGTTTCAGTACCCTCACTGAGAAAATTTTCTTCCTTATGTCTAGTCTAAATCTACCCTCTTTTAGTTTAAAACCATTACCCCTTGTCCTATTGCAAGAGGCTCTGCTAAAAAGTCTGTCCCCATCTTCCTTATAAGCCCCCTTTAGGTACTGGAAGGTTGCAATAAGGTCATGCTGCAATAAGGAGACGAGTCGGTGTGATCATCTACAGATTAAAACGTTTACATTGAGCAATGCCAGTAAACGCTGGTTCCTGCGGCCCAGCTGCACACCTCAGCCTGGTTTCCCCTTGCCCAACCCCTTCTCGACACTGAGCAGCTGGTCTTAGAAAGCCAGGCAGGATTTCCACCCTGATGGGGAATTTACCTGCCCATGTCGCTTCATTGCTGCCTTTACATGTCTACCCTTCATCTTTTAGATTTTTCTTCCATTCCATAGCCACCATTTTCCTCCACCCTTTAGCCCCTGCAGGACCCCACTCGAGCATTGTCCTGGCCTTCATCTACCATTGCGTTGCAGGTGTAAGCAGCTTAAGCACTCTTCATGTCTTCTGCCGCTGTGAAAGCCGCTCTCTTTGAGGCGGGGTCCTTCAACTGGAAAGCCGGGGTATCCCCGCTGCTGCCCGGGCCCGCAGCCTCCCTGACACCGCTCCACACCTCGACCGTTTCATACAGGCTGAGTTTTTGAAAACGCTTTCTCACTTCATCCGGCTGGTGTGAGCGAGGGGGGAAAGCGAGCAGGGTGACAAACGGCGGTGCTGCTCTCTGCGCTCTGCCCGTTCCCACTGCGCGGCCGTTGGGGCAGGCCCCCTGAGCTCCGCGTTTCCGTTAACGGCC
>NW_010509982.1:0-22661 GCF_000687285.1 Phaethon lepturus
GGCGCCCCGGGGCCGGCCGGCCTGAGGGAGGGCCCGCCTGGTCGTGCCCGGCCTGGGAGGGGAAGGGGTTCTGGCCTCGGGCATCCCTGAAATACAGTTGTACCAGGGAGAGAGCTTGGCTGGGGCCGATGGTTTTTGGAAAGGGAGGTCGGGAGCTCTCCCTCCACAACAAAAACCCATCTCTTTGGTTTTCTAACAGGACAGGTGAGCCTTTGGTACCACCGTAAATGCCTTTGGAGCCACTGTCAATGTGTTTTGCGTGCTAGGACACTCTTGTACATCTTCTAGTCAGTAGTGGTTTGACAGATAAATTAGGCATTCGCACATTACTTGGATACAGTGAGCCTCATTTGATCTAAAGTGGCCCCGTGGTGAAAGCACCTCATTGAATGCTTAATCAGCTGAAAATACGCATATCAAAAGATTTATGGCTGTTGAAGACGTGTGTTGCCACAGTCATTCACAGAAAGCGCTGAGAACATAGCCTTCCTCTTCATCAAGAAAAGGGTACTTGGTTTTGTTCAGAGGACAAAAGTGAAGGGAGGATGTGCCACTGCCGCTGTATATGTGTAATGGTTTTCTTCAAAGCATCTATTATTGTCTTATTAATGCTTACGTGTTGGAGAGTCAGTGTAAAAGAGAAGTTGAAGGAATGTGTTTGCTAAAGTGCTAGATGTTTGGTGTACAGGGATATCGATGTCAATTGGTATACGAATGGAAGCTGTAAGAAAAATCTCTGTATGCAGTGTTATTAGAGATGGGTAACTAATGCATCTGTGTACCGTAGTATGAGATGGGAGGAGGAGTGTCCTACCAGGTTAAAATAGGTACTGCAGGTGCACAGTCAAAGTACACAGATTAAGTGTAATTTCTGTGCGGTGCAAGAAAACTGTTTCAATAGAATCTTTCTCGCCTACTGTGAGACAATGTGGTTTTGATTTGTCAGTGAAAGATGGTAAAAGTAGAGCTAGAATAACATGTTATTAGAAATAGGTAAGGAATCCATTGTTTAGGAGGTTTCACTTTTCAGTTGGGCATTTTGGCATTTTGTTTAGTTTTCATTTACTTATCTCTTTAGCATGAAAGGAAAAGCACTGCAAATGGTTACATGAAATAAATCAGTTTACTGGGAGAGGATTTAAACAAGTTTTTTTTTATTTCTTTGTCTGTTAGTTTGTTTTATATCAATGCCTATGCCTGACTGTAGTCTTTCTTCCTAGAAACCCCAGCTGGTGGCCAGCAGTGACCGTTTCTGCCGCTTCCTCGAGGAATATTGCCCTGTTGTGACAGAAACTTACTATCCCACAATTTGGTGCTGGGAAGGTCGGGTGCAGACACTCCTGCGTCCCTTTATCACCTCTAGACCCCAAGTACAGTACAGGAAGTAAGTGCCTTTCTTCTGGAAAGTGACTGATTTGGTAGCCAGCAGTTACCTTACTCTGACTGTGTCACAGCTACCATCATTGCTCAAGCTTGTGCCCATTTTTTTGCTTTATCCCTGCCTTTACAACTCCATCCTAGGCTTGGAACCATCTCTATCCTGCATTCAATATACAGTAGGTTTAAAAGGTCAGTGTTCCCAAATCGCCTTATTTTAGCTCAGAGAGTTTTAGAGCACTGAAATATTGGTGACAATATAGGAATTGATGTGGTTGTATGTTCACAGGATCACACAATGATTGAGGTTGGACAGGATCTCTGGAGGTCACCTTGTCCAACCCCCCTGCTCAAGCAGGGACACCTAGATCTGGTTGCCCCAGACCATGTCCAGACGTTTTTTGAATATCCCTAAGGATGGTGACAACACAACATCCCTGGGCAACCTGTGCCAGTGCTCAGTCACCCTCACAGTTCCCTGACGTTTGGAGGGAACCTCTTGTGCTCCAGTTTGTGCCCATTGTCTCTTGCCCTGTCAGTGGGCACCACTGAGAAGAGCCTGCCTCTGTCCTCTTTATACCCTCCCTTCAGGTATCCATCTATTATAAAGACATTGACTAGATTGCCCTGAGCCTTTTCTTCTCCAAGCTGAGCAGTCCCAGCTCTTTCAGCCTTTTCTCATAGGAGCTATGCTCCAATCCCTTCCTTATCTTTGCGGCCCTTTGCTGGACTCTCTCCAGTATGTCCATGTCTCCCTTGTACTGGAGACCTCATAACTGGACCCAGTACTCCAGCTGTGGGCTCACTAGAGCTGAATAGAGGGGAAAGATCACCTCTGTTGACCTGCTGGCAATGCTCCTCCTAATGCAGCCCAGGAGGCTGTTGGCCTTCTTTCCTGTGAGTGTTCATTGCTGGCTCGTGTTCAACATGGTGTCCCAGGACCCCCGCATCATTTTCTGCCAAGCTGCTTTCAAAATAGTCATCCCCCAGGCTGTACTGGTGCATGGTGCATGTTCCTTCCCAGGTGCAGGACTTTGCACTTCCCCTCACTGAACTTCATGAAGTTCCTGTCAACCCATTTCTCCAGCCTGTTGAGGTCCCTCTGGATGGCAGCACAGTCATCTGGAGTATCAAACATTCTGGTGTTTGAATGCCATCATTTTGCAAAGGTCATGCAATCACTGTATCCGTCCACTGAACCAACATGTTCTACCTTAACCATAGCTTGGCCACATTCAGCATTGTTTCAAATATATAAAACTTTTGGGATTTTCAGAGTAACTGTTACCTGTGGGGTTTATGTTGTGTTGTTTGATGCCTGAATTCTAAGAGGAAAAAAACTTATATTTATTGTTTGTCCTCAGCTGATCTCTCTCGCACAGAAATGAGACTTAGTCTGGCAAATGAGGCATTTGGCACAAGACCTAAGGAGAAGTACTTTTATGCGCCGGAACCTGGATGCGGCACAAGTTGTTTCAGCTCTGTTTGCATGGTAGAATAGATTTAGCATTTAGCAGCTTCCTTTAGTTTTAGTAACTAGGAAACATTTCAGTGGTATGGCCATGTCCACTTTTTCTAGCCCTTCTTGTATACTCTCTATTACAAGGTTTGTGAGGGAAGAAACATAGTTCCATGGGGCAATGCTTATTTTGCACCATTTGAGATTGTGTTGGCAGTACACACCAGCATTGCATCTACTTCCCATTACTGAAAAAGGGCAAAGCTGAGCTAATGAATCCAACAAGGCTGATGAGCTTTAAAATCTGGAATAGGTGCTATCAAGACTTTCAAATGAAAAAATCAAATGCAAGGTAGGCTTAAATTTTGGTAGTTCCTACGCCAACTCTCTCATACAATGTCTTCATTGCCAGGAAGCGGGAAGATGCTGTATGTTTCTAAAAAAAAGTATAAAACCTTCTTGTCATTGTTTAATGCATGTTTAGGTTCTTGGGATATTATAATAGTTGTTGCATTCATAAGATATATGGTTTAAGAGTGCATTCTAGCAAAGTTTGTGGATATACAGGGTGAAAGATACAGTAGTGTGTGTCTGTGTTCTGTATGTTTAAAACATAACAAAGTGCCATCCATTATACATGCTGCTGCTTTGGATAAAGAGAAAAAAAAAGTGATAAATGTTTAACACATTGCCCAGTGTACTATCAAAAGATTCTCGGATGATCTAAATGCCAAAAATCACATTAGTTACAGGCTTCCAGTACAGCAGCAGCAATTCATGAAAGGCCAGCTCTTCATTTACTGTGAACTTGAATTACTCTACAAATTGACTGTGCTAACTCATGTCAGCTGTAGGCATGGCTCTTTCTGAATGGTAAACATGCAAACATACCTAGTTAGGTCGCACTTTGAGTATTAAAACATAATTACAAATGCAGAATTCATACCTGGTAATTTGTAAGCACTCAATAACATGCATGTATTTTTCAATCTAATCAGTGTTGTCTTGAAATGTGCCTTTCAGTGAGCTCATTAAAACAGCAGATGGAGGACAGATTTCGTTGGATTGGTTTGATAATAATAACAGCCTATATTATCCGGATGCCGGCACAAGACCCACTGTCCTGTTATTGCCTGGCCTGACAGGAACAAGCAAGGAATCCTACATTCTTCATATGATCCATCAAAGCGAAACGCTGGGATATAGGTGCTGTTGTATTTAATTGCTAGTATTTTGCTGCTTCTAATAAGATCAAATATAAGTATGTATATGTATAAGATGCCCTCCTAAGGCAAATGAGATCTAAAGACATTAGTTTATGTAAGAAAGTATTATTAGTAATAATAATAGTAGTAGAATTATGTAACAGGCAGTACATTCAGAAGGGCTGTTTTACTATCTACAGATGTGCCCCAGAGATTGCAGTGAAAGCAAGCTAAGTCTGCATAGGCCTTTGCTGCTGCTTCTTAAATTGTAATATCTGTATTTGTGTTACCTTTACACTTTCTAGAAAAGGGGTTTGTATTCAGCTCCAAGAAGACTCATGTGGATGGGTTGCTGGCAGCAGGCCTCAGAGGAGGTCAGCTTCTGAATGCCAAAATTACTTGATTCAACAGCCTCAAATCTGTGAGTGCAGAAAGGGGAGCTAGCCTGCTCTTACTGGTGGTTAAGGAAGAGGTTTGTCACCTTTTAGTTGTCACTGCTTAATATAGTTTTGTTATTAAGGCTTCTGGTCAGAGTTGGGTAAAATAAGTGGATTACTTGATGAGTAGATTCCTTTATGTAATCATATTGCTGCTGCTGTGCTTTAAAATAAGTTGTCATTGTTCCAGAATCTGTATTTGGAATATTACATTTTGTCTTTGCAGATTGGTACTTCTGGTACTGACTATAGTAAGTTCTTCAAATATGTATATGTGAGCAGTTATGTCTAGCTAGTCTGGCTAGCTGTTCTTTGGAGGTTTGGATAACTGCTTTACTAAATTATGAAAGTAAAGTAGCACTTTAAATGTTCAAAGTACTTTTAAAACCACTTTAAAACTTACCAGCAAAAAATATCAGAGGAGGAAAGCCCTCAAATCAACAATTTCTTACTATTAATTTTTTTAAGTGTTCCTGAAAGAAATGTCTGCATTTGATCACCTAAGAAAAGAATCACAGAATCATTAAGGTTGAAAAAGACCTTCAAGATCATCAAGTCCAGCCAACAACCCAACACCACAATGCCCACTAACCCATGTCCTGAAGTGCCATGTCTACACGTTTTTTGAACACTTCCAGTGATGGTGACTCCACCACCTCCCTGGGCAGCCTGTTCCAATGCTTGACCACTCTCTCCATAAAGAAATTTTTCCTAATATCTAATCTAAACCTCCCCTGGCACAACTTGAGGCCGTTTCCTCTTGTCCTATCACTAGTTACTTGGGAGAAAAGACCAACACCCACCTTGTCACAACTCCCTTTCAGGTAGTTGTAGAGAGCGATAAGGTCTCCTCTCAGCCTCCTCTTCTCCAGACTGAACAACCCCAGTTCCCTCAGCCGCTCCTCATAAGACTTGTGCTCCAGACCCCTCACCAGCTTTGTTGCCCTTCTTTGGACACGCTCCAGCACCTCAATGTCCTTCTTGTAGTGAGAGGCCCAAAGGTATAGCATTAAAAAGGACTTTAGATCAAATTTCAACGGAATGCTATAATTTGGTTTTTAAACAGCAACATTTGAGAAAAATACTAAAATAAGTAATTTTTTATGCCTTCAACCCATCTAAAATATGTATATATTATTTAACAAAATTATTACAGTGAGATGGTAGAAGCATAATAGAAAAGTAAGATTTATTAAGAAAGCATAGATCCTTAAATCAAGGTTATACTGCTAGAAAATTCAGAGACTCCCACCAGCATAGAGAGAACAGAAAATTCTGGTATACCAGACGCAAAAAAAAAAAATCCCCTCCCCAAGGACCTGCAACTTAGATGCAGCTGTCATTATAATTTTGATTTGGATCGTTTCCTGCTATTTAATACAATTATGCAGCTTTGGAGGATGTCTACACATGGATCTCTTGACATTCTCTTTCAGAGCACTGCTTTAGACTCAGCCCTGCACAGGCAGAGGTTATGGCTTGTATTTGGCCAGCTCAGAGTGCAGGCAGAACAAGATGCAGGTACCATCTTCAGGTAAACCCTGGGGCTTTCATCCTGCAATTTGACCTCGACCGGCAAATCACAGAGCTCATACAGAGTCCCACTGACTTCAGTGAACTCCATTTTGTTATAAAGGTTGTTCCACACAGGTCAGACTTTAGGATCTGTAGGACTGGAAATATTTATGTGCTGAACTTACTCATAGAACTGGGTTGTTTTTCTTTCTGCGTTTTCATTTTTTGGTATGTTTAAGTTACTATTTTTAGCGGAATGAAAATGTGTATAATTGAATTTACTGTCTCAATTTTTAGATGCGTGGTTTTTAACAATCGGGGAATTGCTGGTGAGGATCTTTTGGTAAGGACGACTTCTAAGATAAACATCTCTCACATAAGTGGCATATGTGGACTTACTCGTGTCTATTTGTATGGCTGGATTTAAATGATAGAAACTCACAGCATATGTTGAAAATGCAGAGAAGAGAATCTAGTCATCTGGTAGATCAATCGTGTGCCAATATTCATCTTTTATTTTAAAGCTCAGAGGTCAACTGGTCAACTCACAATTTTTGTGAGCATTTCATTTTAGGAAATTATTTAAATTATTAATATCTGCAACATTAAAATGAACAATCCTTATGCTTTTCTCTCCAGAAATACTGTAGTATCTAAAACATACACATCCAAGAAATTCTGTTCAATCAATGTAATTTTCTCTTGTTGTTTTAACATAAAAATCCAAATATAAGCAGTCATAATTACTGTCCCAATTGCCAATATGAGTTTAAAATAGATTTTGATATGGTTAAAAATTTGTGCCATTAAAATTGATCTGTATTATGTGTTATTGAATTAGTCAACCACATTTTTATGGATAGCCATATCCTAAAAGTTAAATGTGTTCTTGTATTTTTCTCAGTAACTATGACACAAACTCGGCTACAAAAGACATTTTTTGGTTTTGGGACAGACATCATGTTTGCTTAGAAATAACTGGCAATTCCACAAATGACAAAGTCTGGAAGCTAAACGTTTTCTGCAGCTAGGGACAAGGCATGATAAAATATTGCTGAATAAGCTTTGTTTCTTCATATGAGTTTTGTTGACAGTTCTGCAGCTGGACTGAACGTGCATAATACTTGGTATTGTTTTGCATTTTTTAATCCCCTGGTTTCAAACTTTAAAAAGCTCAGAATGCTTTCCCATAATCAGATAAAGCATTTCAATGCAAATATTGCCATGTTAAGAGTAGTTTTCTGCATACTTTTGGAGATGGATCTACAAAGCAGTTTTGTGACACACAAAGTCCTTATTGATGAATTTCTGAATCATTAAGAGAAAAGATCTCTTGTTTGGATACATTGTGTGTATTTTACTATAATCGGATTTACATCTTTAAGCTTTATAAGATCTTACTGTGAAGCAAGCCAGCTGAAATTATCACATTTTCTGCAATGGGTTTTCTACATTTTAATATAAAATCCCTAGTTAATGAGTTTGAAGCATAGTTGAGCACCACAGTAGAAATTAGTCATGCAAGTAGTTCTTTTTCTAGTCTCTTTAAAGATAGATTCAAATTTTCACCAAATAATACCTATTTAAAGAATCAGTTTTAAAATGCTATTCTCATTTGTTATTGAAATTTACTGTGAATTATTGTTGTGGAATAATCAAATATTAGATTGACCACAGCCAATGTGAGCTAAGATGGTGTTTTAAACTATCTTCATACCATGAGTAGATAGACAGACATTAAAGTGTCAGGAATTAACTGAAATTAAAGTGCAACATCTCTCTCCCATTTTGTAAACTTTTAATCAAATACACTTTCACGTAGAATACATTAGACCCTACTTACCAAAAATAATTTATTTTTCCTTGTAAACTTGACAATTTAATTAAAGTAAAACACATTCACACTGCTTATAATTAATAGGGTGTAAAACAGTGAAGAGTGATTCATGGGGATGAGAACTGGAAATTCAACATAAATGGAAATTAAAAACCTTTTCAGTTTTAATTATCCAGATTTAGCTTTTCTTTCCTTTTTATTAATCTTTGACTTCAACATTTCAATATTCTTATTGAATGTATTTTAAGTAATTTGTTTCATCTAATTAAACTTGCTAAAACTTCTTACAAATATCCAGACTGTTTAACTGAAAACAATTAAAAAACAACAACCCTTAAAATACATTGATGCTTCAGGCAACAAATAAGTTCAATTTAAGTTATTAAGTATTTTTAGATTTAGTTTTAATGTTTATACTGAATTTTGGCATGCCAGCCGCTACCTACAGATAAGTCAAGGTCACTAACATGTTAGTAGCAACTCTACAGTTAAAAGCTCTCTTTTTCAGGAGATGAAATCTAGAGAACACCATTAGAATAAAAACTATTTTACTGTGATTCTTATTGTACCTAAGAGGACTTATCTTCCTTATACTGCTCCAGAGAGTCCCCCATATTGTGGCCTGTAGCAGCTGTCTGTGCACGTGAGGCTCAAAAGCTGTGCTTATCCTTCAAAAGCAAGGAAGGGGTTCCCCAAATCTCAGTGAAGCCAGTGGAAGTCATTCCAAGTCTCAGTTCAGGATTTGAAAAGACACTGATGGTAGATTGAGAAGGGATAATATATCCCTTTTTTAATTGCTTTAGTTAATACAATATTTTGTATTAACAAAATTAAACAATATTTAGTAACTATTAAAACAGTAAATTAGGTAAATGGCACTGGTGAATTTATCTACTTATGTGCTTGTATGGTGTGTAGAATCTAAATATTGTCTACTTTTCAAATGCTAGCTGACAGAACTTGAAAGCTAATATTTTCTTTTGCATTTGAATGTGGGTAAAGATGGTAAAATTGTCATTATAACTTTATTTTCTGTAAATTGCAGCATTTACTATACGTTTACGTTTCTTCAGGGTATTTTAAAAATATTGGTGCCTATCTAGTTCTGATCTAGTTCTGTCTAGTTTAGCTCATTGCTCAGTGTTCAGATTTCATCTAATGACCTGGAGGTTGCAAATACTGAAGATATATGTCACCTGTTTTATTTTGTAATGATAACAAGTGTAACTCCTTCGTCCACCTCCTCGTGAAATGCTCTGGGTTTATATTTGTCATTTAGCCCAGCTTCACAATAAATGCTAAATTTATCTTGTTATATAAATGATCCACTGTTCAGTTTGCTTTGTCCTTAAAGGATAATACAAAAGCTTATGATGGCATTTTTCCCTCTGACTCCTTACAGACACCAAGGACTTACTGTGCAGCTAACACAGAGGATTTAGAGGCCGTTATTCGTCATGTACACAGCCTGCACCCCTCAGCTCCATTCATGGCAGCCGGTGTTTCTATGGGAGGGTAAGATATTATGTAACAAAAGTCTCAGCTTAACTATGATTGTAAAATAAGACTGTTGTAGCCTGATTGTAAATCATTACTCTGCAATATTTGCCTTACTTACTGAACTGCAACTAACTTGGGTCTGTCCAACAGTCAATACTCAGAAGACTTTTGGAAACTTTGTATTTTTGAGGCTTTTAGCTTGGTGACAGGGAAGGTCAAAATTGGCCAACATTCAAAAATTGAAGGGGGTGGAGAAAGACAGGAAACACTGACAGACAGATTGACAGCCAAACAGGTGGGCAATACAATCTTTGGAAACTATGGAGGCTGTATTTGGAACAGAGGGGGAAAAAAATAGGAACTAGAACTAACATACCATGTTTCTTAGCAACCTCTGGAAATTACAAGGTTTATCTTCACTCTGGGTTCTGCAGTGTGTGGGTAGGTTAAGCTGGAAGAGGTGTGGGTATCTGCTCTGTCTGGCTCAGAAGCAAGTAGTATTGTTGTTGAAACCGGTATGGGTTGATATAGCATGTGGTATTAAGACTTGCTGGCCTGGCTTCTCTCCAGAAAGCACAGCTAAAACAGACAATGATAGCACAGTTTCTTAGAAAAATCACTGCTAGAAGCTAGAAGAAATGTTCAGACAGCCTCTTTAAGAAAAATCGTAGGAGAGGAGAACTTCCATTAGAAATACTGCAGACACAATGGTAACTTCCTGAGACTTCCCTTCTTTCTGATAAATTTTATGGAGGGTGGGCAGATATAGCCCTGTGTATTGACATTAATCTACTAATAACTTGTAGAAGCTTTGGGATAAATACAGATTTGTTCAAGCAGTATAGTTATTGATACTCCAATAAATAAGTAACTTGGAAGCCTTTTAAATCAGGTCAATCTTTTTCCACTCACGTTGCTGGGATTTTGCCAGTCTTTGGTATGAAGACATATGAATCTCTTCAGTATGTCAGTGCCTATCTTGCTGGGAAGCCCAAAATTTGGCACAGTACTCCATATACAATCTCATAAGTGCCAAATACAGGGAAATAATAATTTGGTTTGCTTGTTTTGCTCTTACAAAGCACAGTATGTCATTATTCATCTTCATTGCTGCAAGGGTGCATTGCTGAGTCATGTTCTGTTTGCCCAGGTCTTTTTCAGCTGCTCTCTAGCCAGTCATTAATCTGTCCTAGGTGCAGGTCTTTGCTTTTGCCTTTGTTGAACTTCATGAGGTTTCTGCCAGCCTATTTCCCCAGCCTGTTGAGGTCCCTCAGAATGGCAGCCCTGTCTTCCAGTTCACCAGCCGTTCCCAACAATTGGACCCGCAAGCTTACTAAGGGTGCATTCCATCTCATAATCCAGTTAATGAAGACATTACACAGTATAGGCCCCATTATTGACCCCTGAGGAACACTACTAGTATCTGGTCCAGCCACTCCAGTTGGACTTCAAGTTCGTGATCACAACTCACTGTGCCTAGTGGTCTAGTCAGTTTTCCATACACGTTGCAGGTCACCTATTCAGACCATGTCCCTCCAATTTGGCTACATGGAGACCATGTAAGACTGTCAAAAGCCTTGTTAAAGTCAAAATAAGCAACATGCATTCCTTTCCCCTAGTCAACAAAGGCAGTCAGCTCATCGTAAAAGGCTCAGGCCAGTTTGCTCAGGCATGCTTTGTCCTTGGTAAATCCATGCTGGCTGTTATCAGTCACCTTCTTTACCTTTACATACTTGGAAATGCCTTCCAGAGTATATTCCCAAAGCGCTGAGGTTAGGCTGACCAGCCTGTATTTCTTCCTTCTTGCCATTCTTGTATATGGGTCCCTTTTTTCCCAGGCATCAGGAATATTCCACAGTTGCTGTAAGCTTTAAAAAGTCAAAGAGCAGTCTCATAATGACATTGGCTGCCTCCCTCTGGAGTTTTGGTGCACCTCACCTGGTCCCATTGACATGTCTATGCCCAATTTGCATAACTGGGCCCTAACTTGATCTTCCTCTGCCATGAGTAATATTTCATTTCCCATACCCTGCCGCTAGGCACAGGGACTTAGGAGTCTTGACAACAGACCTCAGCAGTAAAGACAGGGAAGACAGGTAGCCTCTACTTTTTACAAATCTTCTGTCACTTGGTCCCCTGCTCTGTTGAATAGTGGTCCCAGGAGGGAATAAAGGCTGCTCAGACTAACCTCACTTCTTTGGGAAGATCCTCTGGAAGCCATTTCCAAGCATATGAAAGATAAGAAGGTGGCTGGATTCATGAAGGACAAAGCATGCCCAAGTGATCTGACTGCCTACTATGATGAGGTGACTGGCTTCACTGATGAGGGGAAAGGAGTGGATGTTGTTTGTTCTGAGCCTTTTCTGTGCCAATGTACTTAGAGAAGCCTTTCTTGTTGCAGAAGCCTTTTTCTTGTTGTCCTGCATATCCCTTGCTAGTTCAAATTTCAGCTGAACTTCACTTTTCCTGACTGCACCCCGGCCTGCTTGGGCAGTGACTGTTTCTCCCAGGCAGCTCACCCCCCATCCACCTTCAGGATACTTCCTTCTTGAACTCAGTCAGGAGTTTTTTCTTCTTCCATGTGGTCTTCTGCCACTCTTGCTCAACTTCCTGCACATCAGCATGTACCACACTTGTGCTTTATGTTCAGTTATCCTTAAGGCCAAAGAGTTCTCCCAGACCTCTCTGCCCATCGGGGCCATCTCACATGGGATCCTGCCAAGCAGATCCCTGACCGAAAATCATCTGCTGTAGAGGCTTGTTTCAATGATGAGATACAGATTTAAAGCACTGTAGTTCTTCATGGGTAGCTTCATGTGTGGTGCACCATTACACTAGAACTAAAAGGGCTGGGATGTAGTAGGTGAAGAATTGGGTTTTCAGGGCTGAAGGTACAGTTCTACTGGTGCTGTTCTGTGACTGGTACAACAGACCAGTTCAGACCTTAGTGTCATTTCTGTCCTTGGCTTAACCTAGATATGGTATCCTAAATAGTGGCGAAGTCTGTTAGCATGGTACAGGGGATCTGTGTGTTTCTGACTTTTACCTCATCACCACCATTGGACAATTTTAGGCAAGATCACAGAATCATTAAGATTGGAAAAGACCTTCAAGATCATCAAACCCAACCAACAACCCAACACCACCATGCCCACTAAACCATACACTGAAGTACCATGTCTACATGTTTTTTGACCACCTCCAGTGATGGTGACTCCCCCACCTCCCTGGGCAGCCTGTTCCAATGCTTGACCACTCTCTCCATAAAGAAATTTTTCCTAATATCTAATCTAAACCTCCCCTGGCACAACTTGAGGCCGTTTCCTCTTGTCTAATCACTAGTTACTTGGGAGAAAAGACCAACACCCACCTCGCCACAACACCCTTTCAGGTCTCCCCTCAGCCTCCTCTTCTCCAGACTAAACAACCCCAGTCCCCTCAGCCGCTCCTCATAAGACTTGTGCTCCAGACCCCTCACCAGCTTTGTTGCCCTTCTTTGGACACGCTCCAGCACCTCAGTGTCCTTCTTGTAGTGAGGGGCCCAAAACAGAACATAGTATTCAAGGAGTGGCCTCACCAGTGCCGAGTACAGGGGCATGATCACTTCCCTACTCCTGGCCACCCTGTTTCTGATACAGGCCAGGATGCTGTTGTTTTGGATGTTCCACCTTCATCCTCCAATATGTTTTTGAAGTCCTGAACCACAAAGAGAAAGCATATGCTTAATTGTACAGAAAACTGGAAGAGTCTCTAATCATCCACATGGGGACTGTTTCTATGCTTCAAAATTAATTGGAGCACTTGCATGTTTAAAATGAAGCAGAAACAGAGATCTCACCAGGGGCATATTTTGAAAATCATCCACTTGTCTTAATCTTACAACATTTTTATTATCCATCCCTTTTCAAAATTTTCTGAATAGCCAGTTAGTCTATATAGGACACATTTGCCCAATTAGGAAGAAGAATAAACATTCACTTCACAAAAGGTGTAAACGTAAATGAAAGCCCACTTGTTTTACTGATCTTCAGTATATATTATTTTGGAAAGGGACCTTGTTTTCTAACATAAAGATTCCTAAACCTTCTCTCTAGCACATATATTCTGTGAATTCTGTTAGAGAAGTGGCTGCTTCTACTACTGCAACTTTTTTTAATTGGTTTATGGTTCAATGTTCTTACAGTATATAGACTGGTGACTCAGGTTCTTCCTCTTCTGTGGGTGAAAGGGAACATACACTACCTACCTCCTATATGTGCCACAGGTGACTTTCCTCATTGGGTTCAACTGAGCTGATATCAGGAGCTCACTCCCAAGTGCTCTTTGCTGTCCTTTTCTTGCTGGTTCCTACTGTCATGGTTTAGCCCCAGACAGCAACCAAGCACCACGCAGCCACTTGCTCACCCCCCCACGGTGGGACGGGGGAGAGAATCGGAAGCGAATCAGAAAGGTAAAAGTGAGAACACTCGTGGTTTGAGATAAAGACAGCTTAATAAGTAAAGCAAAAGCCGCGCACAAAAGCAAAGCAAAACAAGGAATTCATTCTCCACTCCCCATGGGCAGGCAGGTGTTCAGCCATCTCCAGGGAAGCAGGGCTGTATCATGCGTAATGGTTTCTTGGGAAAGCAGACGCCATCACTTCAAACGTCCCTCCACCCCCTCCTTCACCCCAGCCTTATATACTGGGCATGACGTCATATGGTATGGAATATCTCTTTGGCCAGCCTGGGTCAGCTGACCTGGCTGTGTCCCCTCCCAGCTTCCCCTGCACCCCCAGCCTTCTTGCTGGCACGAGAAGCTGAACTGTCCTTGACTACTTAGCAACAGCTCAAAATTTCAGCATGTTACCAACATTTGCTCATCCCAAATCCAAAACATAGCCTCACACTAGCGTCTATGAAGAAAATTAACTCTACCCTGGCTGAAACGAGGACACCTACCAACTGGTAAGTCTTTGGTAATACCAAAGAGTGGTTTCCCTTTTGCATTGCTGTCGTATGATTTGGTAGGTAGCGCACGGGTATAAAGTCTCTGTGATGGCAAGCTGGTTCATGATGTCTTTGCTAAAGGTTGCTGTCTCGTGAAGTATGGTAGATGAAGCCAAGGTACGGAGTGTTGGTGGTCCAGGGTGCTGTGTTAAGTTGTATAACTTGTAGTGTTTTGAGTTTAAGGCTTGGTATTAAAAAGCTGGTTGTAAACTTTGGGGCCTCAAGCGGTAAAGTAAGACTTACAGCTTTTCTGTCAGTATTTTTCTTTTACTCTCTTCCTGCTATTGTAATGTTTCTACATTTGAAAGGTCAGGTACTGGTGAACTCTCCCCTTTTTTCAACTCAACTATACATCAGTAGTAGAGACTAAGTTTCAATTGGTCAGAAAGGCAAGACTTAAGGCATTTATTTGGCTCATAATTTTGTTTTGCTAGTTTTATTAATTATCCAACACTTCATTCTTTACATACTTTGTGTTAAAGAACAGCTGTGTTCTCTCATATGTGTGAGGTGGGGTAGAGGCATTACCTTCAACTCAAAAGACAGCTTCATAGTGAGGCAGGCGTGCCAGGGACAGCTTGCATTTGTCAGACACGCTGATCAGGTTTATCAGCTTGGGAAGACCAAGAGCTTGTAAAACAGTAAAACTTACTAACAACTTGGGAATACTTGTTCCATGAGTAAGATGCATTTATTTGACCTTTTCCTCCCTTTTAGTGATATAAATAAGACTAGTATATATCTGTTTATTTCTAAATGCACTCCTACCCACATCCTACACAGTGTGCTCAGTTCATCTCTGACAGTAGAGAGAGAAAGCAAACTTCATGAGTCATATGTGATTACATTGACTACCTTTTAGAAGTATTAGGCACAACTGTAGGGCTGATACAAGAAACTATTGAAAAACAGACAAAAAGGTGGCTGATTGTTATATTTGCTTTAAATTGAAGCAAACAATTTGATAGTATATATGTTTCTGTTTTTCATTTCTGTTTGTAGCATGCTTCTTTTAAATTACCTGGGCAAAACTGGCAGAGACACTCCTTTAATGGCAGCTGCAATTTTCTCTGCGGGTTGGAATGTTTTTGAATCTGTAGAATCTCTGGAGAAGCCACTAAACTGGCTTCTTTTCAACTATTACTTGACTACTTGTCTACAATCCTCTATCAGCAGGTGAGTTGCCTTCTAAACTATTTAGCAACATGGAAGGATGTTAGCATGAGATCTACAGGTATAATAATACTGTCAAAATTAATGCTGTAACAACACAGCTGTTCTATGTGCATTCTTCTGTAAATTTTGAAATGAAAAGGATCTTTGCAAGAAAGATTGTCATCAATGTGACTAAATTTCTCTGCTCCTCAACGGACTCGGCCCAAGACCAATGTACTTTTATATTTATGGATGAAATTAATGGATTTTTTAAATTTTTACACGTGCACATGTTGACTTTGAGTATATATGTGTATATACTAATTCTTTTAAGACAGCCTTGAATGCAAAACCATGGAAGGGACTAGTTCATCCTTTGCTTTGCAAAATTAGGGTGTGTTTTGTATTCCCAAATATTTAATTCTCTTAAATTCTCTTACGTTTCACATCTTCCTCATGGCTCCTGCAGATTTTTACTACGTTGCTGGATGTGCCTGCATATAAATGAACAATTCTTCTGCTCTTGGATTACAGACATAGTTTTAATATGACAGAAAATTAAAACCAAGCATGTTCTTGTTAGGGAGTTATCTCTGTAAAGGTATCTATAAAGCAGAGGACTTCTACATCTGTTTATATAACAAAAAATGAGCCTGCCAATTTTCCTCTCTTTCTTTTTAGGCATCGACAAATGTTGGAGAAATTATTTGATATGGATCTTGTGATGAAGGTATGTGAAAATGTTACTTCTGCTTTAGCCAGATGCTGTTTTCCAAGTGCTGACATAGTTCCCTATTTGAATTCTGTACTTCAGGCTAGAACTGTTAGAGAATTTGATAAGCAGTTCACTTCAGTCATGTTTGGCTACCGTACAATTGATGATTACTACGAAGATGCTAGCCCATGTCGCAAGCTGAAGTCAGTAGGAATTCCAGTGTTATGTCTAAACTCTGTGGATGATGTTTTCTCACCAGGTCATGGTAAGTTTAGGCTTTTTAAAATTTACTTATCTGTATATGCAATCATTAAGACAAACTACGTAGGTCTGAGAATGAACTCAGACCTATGTGTGGAGGTGTATTTAAATGTTACTTGTACATAGGATGAAAACTTCCAGGGATGGATCAGTCTTGCAATTTACTTACAGTGTAAGACGCATATAAAACAGCTGATGATGGAGAGACCCAATTAGTACAGAATGCAGAGGTACATGGGGTGGCAATCACTAGCCATTAGTAGACTCTGTACATTCAAAAGAAAGAAATATGCACGTTTACAGTGTCACTTATTTCACTGTAAGGAAGATATCAGGTGTATTGTCCTCTCAGAAGCACCCATTTCTATTCAACAAGTACAAAGACAGCCTATAATGGGGAACTCAGATACAGATGTCTGGACTGTAGACATTCAGAATTCAATGAAAGGGAAAACAAGGATTTTTTAACTGCCATTTTTCAATCCAGTCCATACAAAGAATGTCAGGGAGTTGCTTATGTTTCAGATGACTTGAAATCTTCAGTCGTTTTTGCTCATGATCTCAGTACCACCTCCAGTGTCTGAAAATTCAAAGTAAGAAAAAATGCAAGTTTGCGTGTAGGCCAAATTCTAGGTGAGCTCCTAGAAGGAGGCATGTTGAAATTAATAGGAATCTAACTAGAAGATGAAGCAGATAAGGGAAAACAGAGTTTTCAGCCTTTCTTCCTATTTTCTGCCAAACACATGATCATTACGAACATTTTGCTTTTGATCTGAAGATCAAAACCCTGTTGCTGACTGTCTTAAAAAGATATGCTTGTTCTTGTGGTGTGTGTATTATAGTGCCTGAGAAGAGAGGGAGAACAAAAGTTAATGTAGAGGAAAACCACTATAATGAACAGCTGGTTGAGGGGAGAGTCTTCAACAGAGAACACCTGACACTTTTAAATATGAAGTTCATATGCTTGATTTATTTTAGGAAACTTTTTCTTCTGCTACCACAAGTCAAGTGAGATTCTTGTAGAATGAGTCACAAAACCAAAGTGAGTAGGCAAACAGATTAGAACAACAAACAGAAGAATGAAGGAATTGGAAGGGACTGTGTGTGTGTGTGTGTACTGTTTATCTGTGCTCAGATGTACAACACATACAGAAACATGCACACATTTACATTACTATTTATAGTTTGAAGACCTGTTAGAGACAAATGTGACATGAAAAGAAAAGGGCCACTCCAGTGGAGTGCACTAGAAAAAAACAGTCTGATTTCTTCTCCTCTTGAACAAAAAGAATCCACACTATGCATGAACTATATTGTTCTATATATTGTTATATATTGTATAAGAGGTGACAGCCACCCTATATGAGGGGAAAAAAAAATGGTGACTCTGGATTAGCCAAACTACCTATCCCTTATGTTGGCCAAAACAGAGACTTAAAAAAAAGTAAGATCTGGGCAAACAATAGCAGTACTCCTCCAGAATACTGCATCCACCTTCAACAATTTGCAGTCCAGGAACTTTCTGAGCCAGTTAGTCCCTTTGTATTTACTAGCCTCTATGGGTTTATTTTTTTCTTCTCTTGAAATTGGCCAGTTGCTCTTTCTGTTATAAGCATATAATATCCTGGAAGTGAGAATGGGTGGGGCCATGACCCTAAAGTCTGTGTCCAAATATAAAATCTTGCTAGTGATTCTGAAGATAAATTTTTGTGGACCTTATGACCCCAGGGATGACTTTCTCCATAGTCACCCGCAAGGTGGGTGATCTGCTGTGCCATGGTTCTGCCATTAAGTATCTTAGAGAGGCTTCACCTCTATGTTTAGCTCTAGGTCTGTTTGTGGTTTCTGTTCTAAAAAAAGTAGTGACTGTGGCAGGAGTAAGCTAGCTAGTTAGCACAAGTAACAGCAGCAGTGAAGCAGATAGTATACCTCTGTCCCTGGAGGATTTGTTAACCTTTTCCAGCCTATTACCACTGGGACTGGGACCTTTGTTAGGTAGATTAAAGCTAGTGCAGATACTCCATCCCCTTGACTCTTCATTTTAGAATATAACCTCCAGCTCTCAAGACCCAACCATTGACCTTGACCCCATGAAATTCAATCTGATCACAAGAAAATCCGTATTTACTGTGAGGGTGGTCATACACTGGTATAATGAGGTGGTGGGGTCTCCATCTATGGAGATACTCAAAACCTGATTAGGTAACTGCTCTAGGTAACCCTGCTTGAGTAGGGGGGTTGGACTATATGAACTCAAGAGTTCTTTTGCAGACTCAACATTCCTGGGATTGTGTAGTTTGACTAGCCAAAAGACTGAGTCTCCTAGAGTACAGCTGTAGCAGATCTCTCCTCCCTTGGAGCTGGTTTTTAAAAGAAACACAACTGTGAACAGTGGATTATAGGGATGGTCTCTTGTGTAAAATTAAGTATCAAAGCTATTGTTAGAATGCCTTAGAAGTCTTGCAGTAGAGAGGGGTAAGGTGGAGCACCATGAAGAACCTGAAACAAGAAGTGTTAGAGGCTGTTGTAATGACTGTCCATGCTCTCTTAAACTCTGACTCTAGCCAGCCTTTCTCCATGAAAATGTTTGGGTGGTTCGGCATTCATTTATTCCTTGTTCACAGAGGTAATGCTGTTGGCTGTAAACCGTCCTTATGGTAACTAGCTTACCTTAGAAAGGCAGGATAATGCTGATTTACAGCTAATAGCATGACTCTGTTATGTGCTTGTAATGTATCCTTGGCTCCGTTTTCATTTGTGCTATGCACCCTCAGTATGAAAGGTTGGGCTGGCAGGAGACACAGGGCACCCTGATTAGCAGCCTAGAACTTATGGCTGCTGCCATCAGTTACTGGAGTTCATTCATCTTGGCACTTTTGCAGGATGTTTTATGTTAGCAAGCATAAAGGGCTGGTGTTACTTGGGGAGGTGACTTCATTCTAGCAACTGGCTTGTTTTTTCTGACTTAAAAGTGTGTGGACACATGTAAGCCTGTGGCAAGTAGAGGCAGTTTCCATTCACAACTGTGTAATGGATTCAAGGCCACAAAATTTCTTCTCATCCAGACCCCAGTCTTTTATTGACTTTGGGGACAGGTTATTTTATGCCTCATCTCTCCTAATAATATCTACCTTCCACCTCTGTTGTAGACAGCTGTAGCTTCTGACAGCTGGGCAACAGCTAGAAAACTCATTAGGGGGAAAGCTGTGCCGGAATTCCTTTGTGTTTAAATATCCTTTATAAAGCCAACTACACCTATCTTCCTATAACAGAGCTTGGGGGATGCAAGCTCCAGTCTGCTTTGTCACTACGCAATATGGACCTAAAGAGAGACCTCCTTTAAAAAGGGCAGATGCTGTCTCTGGTGCCTCTTACTACCTGATTTCTTCTCATGTAGCTTTTTGGTACACTTTGTACTTCCCAGCCATTATTTTTGAATATATTGTGAAAAAGCACCCTTTGATCTCAATCCAGAATCAGGAAGAAACAATTCATTTGCAGTCCTTCGTTAATGTTGCTGTTTAAAGTTCATAGAGCTCAGCAGCCAATGTATCTGTAGTTTAATTCTGGAATGCAGTTCTCATATTGCACAATACCAACTAATGAAAACAAATGCTTTCTTCATTGCATGACACTTCTCTCACCATAACTAATTTAAATGAGCCATTGCTTCAGGAAATATGTAATATAACCAAGTCAACCCCTTTTATTTTGTAAGTGTCAGAAATAAATCAAGAAGATGGAATGATAGCATTCATTATCAGTGTCACATTTAACTTTTCATCTGAAGTGGTGTTTTTCTCCTCAGAAACTTCAAGCAGTGTATTAGGCTTCTGACTTAAATTTCACTATACTAATGCTTAGCTAATTGCCACCTGTGAGTGTTGTGCCCAAGCTGAAAGCCTGTCCTTGAAGCTAGGTACCATGTCAGCTGCGTCCTGATCCACTGTGCCAAAAAAGTGCATGTCTGAAGCTCAGTTATACTTTTTACTGAACTCTCAGAGCCATTTCTGTCCCTCTGAATCCAAACATGGAGTAATTGCTCTTAGGTGTTATTTTGCATCCTATTATGTAAACAGCACAGTTGAATAAAGTTGTCTGGAGAGACCAAATGGCAAAGAAATGGCCAGATGGATAAAAATTAGGGTAAAAGTTTAAGGAATAGGGAGAAATCAACCAAACAATGGAATAGAAAGCCTGACAGCAGTGACTTATTTAAGCTGATGCTGCTTCACATATAAGTTTTTCCATTGTTCTTTTTTTTTTTTTTGTGAAGAACATAACACCAAATTGATTTTGAACAAGGTAATTCTGCACATACGTATTTACATTGTGGTTCTGTGATCACAAATAACAGGTCTGTGCCTGCTGGATCAAACAGCAGGACAGATTTTGGTCAGTAGAAACGTAAGTACAAGGTTACATATGGACAAAAATTAACAGTAGTATCTCTTGGCTATGCCATCCTGTATCCTAGAGTGCATCACATCCAATCCTCCATTTATCTGTCCTGTTACATTGTGGGTTTATTTGTGGATGGCTAACAGTCCCTAGAAACAGCCTTGAGAAAAGTACCACACCACTGCCAAGCGTCATTTGCATTTTGTGTTGATCTCCAGTGCCAACATATTCAATTCTCTGCTGAGAAGCTGCAAAGCAAGAAACTCTGCTGGGGGGGAGTCATACAAACGGTGACCCAACTGTATCAAGACTGACTATGCCAAGGGCAGGCTCTCCTGTTCACCACAGGGGAGGTAAGAGCAGAGAGGTAACAGCATGTCAAAATTGGCACCTACTAAAAATCCTCACTGCAGGTGGAAGCCAATGATGGCATATTCAGCACAATGCTGCAGCTTGTGATAAAAGCGATGACCTGTGACAGAATTCTGCTGTAAACTCATGTTGGTTAGAACAGGGAGAACTTCAGGATGGGGAAGATGACATCTCTAAAGATCTCTGTGTGGCTCACACCTTACCTGGCACAGAAGATAACCAGCATCCTACTGTGGGTAGGCCTCTAGGAGAGAACTGCTGCAGCTGTTTGGAAGCAGGCAGCACATGGCACCCACTACAGCATTGCCAGTCAGTTTGGAAAGGAATAATTAACAACCAGCAAACTCATTTGGCAGGTATTGTTAAGCTGGCAACCACTGAATGACAGGTATGCAGAGGTCACAGTGCACTTTGCCTGTAAGGGCTTCCCCAGCTGGCTTGTCACAGCAGAGGAGACATTTACTGTCATCTCCCTTCCACATCCCCAGCAAAGTGTGCCCAGGTGACCAAGAAGGCCAATAGCATCCTGGCTTGTATCAGCAACAGTGTGACCAGCAGGACTAGGGAAGTGATCATTTCCCTGTGCTTGGCACTGGTGAGGCTGCAACCTGAACCTCCTGTGTTCAGTTTTGGTGCCCTCGCTACAAGACATTGAGGTGCTGGAGTGTGTCCAGAGTAACAAAGCTGGTGAGGGGTCTAGAGCACAAGTCTTACAAAGAGCGGCTGAGGGAACTGGGCTGCTCTGGGGTTGTTCAGTCTGGAGAAGAGGAGGCTGAGGGGAGACCTCATTGCTCTCTGCAACTACCTGAAAGGGGGTTGTGGCGAGGTGGGTGTTGGTCTCTTCTCCCAAGTAACCAGTGATAGGACAAGAGGAAATGGCCTCAAGTTGCACCAGGGGAGGTTTAGGCTGGATATTAGGAAAAAAATCTTCACCAAAAGGATTGTGAAGCATTGGAACAGGCTGCCCAGGGAAGTGGCTGAGTTTAAATAGCTCCCTGGAGCTATTTAAAAGAGGTGTAGATGTGGTGCTTAGGGACATGGTTTAGTGGTGGACTTGGCATTGCTAGGTTAATGGTTGGACTTGATGTTCTTAAGGATCTTTTCCAGCCTAAATGATTCTATGATTCTATGATATTTCTCTCTATGCTGTGACACTAATCTCACAAAGTAAATGACCATCATGTTTGTGTACAAGCTCAGCTAGTCAAGATGTTCAGGCCAGTATGCAGCTGATCCTGAACCTATCAGGATTGATGGAGTTCTCATGTTGTCTCTGATTCTTGAAGATCAAGTCTGTCTCTCCTCACGCACTCCTCCCCATACCCTTGCATATAAGCCTATTCATTAGCCCCTTCAGTGACCAGGGAGACAGCTGCAGAATGGCCATGGAAAACACGATTCATTGCCTGAAGCAAGAATTGGAGATCTAGGCTTGAGAT
>NW_010509982.1:22692-30826 GCF_000687285.1 Phaethon lepturus
CGGGATTCAGTTTAACATGGCCCACTCCTTACTAGAGGGAAGAGGAGCAGATGGCTTGGTGCAGATAAGTGGGCAAATTCTCATGCAGTTGGCAGAAGCTCACGTGAATCATAGCCACTGTGTACGCAGCAATGTGTTCATCCACAGAATCCAAGGGAGCCAGATCTGAGATTGCTCGGCAAATTAGCTGAGGCAAAACAGATGAGCACTTGCTGAGTCTGGAGTCTGAAAATAATGCACGTGTTGGATGGCAAGAAACACCACATTGTTTTCTGCATCTCTGGTTTTTAGCCTGTGCTATTTCCCAGTCAAGGTTGGCAGGCCCTAGGCTTTTGTTTCATTGACCTTTTTTTTTTTAGTCTTGCCTCAGTATTGCTTTAAAAGGCCTGGATACTGCATATAGTATTTTCAATTTTCCATCTGAACAAAGGAAAAATCAAGGACATTTTGTAGAGACAGTGAGAAGCATGGTTTCTTCCGCCTAGTAAAGAATCAAAATCACTTACTAAATGCTGGAATGTATAATCTACTTGGGTGCATGCAACTTTGAAAGGAGGAAAAAAGTGAAAGAAATTAATAGCACCGAGTAGCAAAGAATATCACATACTCTGCAAGAGAATCCTCATGGTTCTCTGCAGCTCAGTCTGTGCTCCACTGGGGGCACAGTCAAGTACTTTATGTTATGGGCAGGAACCTTATAATACAACATTCATAAAAGACTCTAACCCTGCTATGGATATGGTTGGTTTAGCATCCATGCTGAGGCCCTGGGGTGGAACAGAGCAAGTTGTTCCAGGCACTGCTAATCAGGACCTCTGAGGCACAGATTGCTCCCCTGACGCTGTGCAGGTCCAGTGCTTCTGCCCTGTGTTCACCGCAGTCATTGCATTAAAGATCTCCTGTGATGTACTCGGGCTGGGAGTCCTTCTTTGGCCAAGGAATGGGTGCCGTGCTGTTAATGTAGTTGTTGAAAACAAAGGCAAATCAGCATCTGAAGCACACAGCAATGAGTCTGCCAGCACCTCAACGAAAGTCAGGAACTCGGCTACAAAGAAGGTAGTGATATGCAGGGATAATGACTATTCAAGTAGAATAACCTTTGAGATAGCACATGTATAAAGGGGTAAAGGAAAGCAGGCTCCTAGAAATGGGGAGGTAGGGAAGCATATTTCTGAAGGAACTTCAGTCAGAAAGGGATGTGGACAACTGAACCCTCCAAAAAGTGAACCTGATTACAAGTCTCTTCAAAAATAAATAAATAAATTTTAATAAATAAGGCCACAATAGAAATCCTGCGAATGACTAGCTGCTTTGCATTGTAGTGCCAAGGCATTTTTAATTTAGCAGTGTATGACCTGAAATCAGATTTGTTTTCTTGTGGAATCATAACCCTTTTAGACAATAAGTAAAATTCCTATTACTCCCTTTGTCTGGACAAAGCATGTTGTCTTTTGCTGTTGTTGTTTTTCTGTCAATCCAGAATAATCAAAAAGCTGTATAATTTTTTTTTTCCCCTTCCATGAAGTATATGATTTGAAAACTATGACTTTAAAAGGCATCCTTCACTGGAATGTATTGAGATTTCTGCCTGTTCAGGAGTATATTTGGCATACTTAAAACTTTAAAGCAAATTGCTTAAAGTAACTCGATTTTTATATTGAGATCAAACACCACAGCTCCATAGAGCTCCACATTGTTTCAGCCAGTTCATATGATAATAGTGTCATCCCACCACATGAAATGCCATTCATAAAGTCATATGCTTTCTCTGTCATCAGGTTGCACTAACTGACCTTTATTTTCTTTCACAAATGGGTAGCACCCATTAAGCCACACACCTATGCATATTCAAAATAAGATGCACTGTTTCCTCTTTTTCTGCGTATTTCAAGATCAGCGCATGTCTTCGGTGTCATTCACTGAAGACTTTAAGCTACCTGTAGGCTGTCAGTGAAAGGGCCACCTCACCGCAGTCCTCATCTGACTGTGCCTGCCGCCATTCATATATTGGCCTTAACATGGGTAACCAGATCAGGGAGCTGATCCAGCTGAAAACTAACCCAGCAAAAGAAAAATCCTTGTAGTATCTGGTCTAATAATCTAAATTTCAAATTAAATCATTTTCTAGCAGCCACTAATCAGTGGAGAACCACTAACCTACTGGGTGAGAGGGGGCAGCTTTCTGTGTCCTTGTGCCATTGTTTGCTCTTCCTCTTTTTCTGCTTATCATTCATATTTAGATTATGAGCTCCTCAGGGCAAGAACCATCTCCCCAGTGTATTTGCATGGTGTGGTCTAAATGTGCAGGTATAAGTGTACGGCAAATCAGATATAACAATGATAATAACCCAGGATCTTCTTTAATATTAGCTGATAGGATATCTTAAAGACAAAATGTTACCGTGACGTTAAAGGTTTTATGTTTGGAGTCTCCTACAAAATGAACAGGATCCACAATTAAGGTCCCAGTTCCTCAGTTTTTCCAAAGTTGAATATTGCAACACAGGGTAAAAACTACAGGTCCAATTGTCCTTTCACTTACACTCTTTATACCAAACCGTAAGTACACATTAACATGGGTGCTGTTCCATCAGTGGCACTGAAAGGAAGATGAAGCCCAGTGATTTCTGAAACTTTTACAGCAGCCAGAAAAGTCACACAGATAAGGTGAGTTAATGATGAAGAGAGAAATGGCTTTTAACACAGCTATGGTTCTAAGTCCTGTGGTATGTTTAAGCATGTTAATATTGTGCATATTTATAAGTATGTTACATGAGAAACATTTCAGATAAATTATTCAGTGGCTGGTATTTCGTAGAGGATAAGGACTTAAACTTTTTTTCCCCCTCCTCTTTTAGCTATACCAGTAGAAACTGCCAAACAAAATGCAAACATTGCTTTGGTTCTGACTTCGTGCGGAGGCCATATTGGTTTTCTGGAAGGAATATGGCCAAGGAAGTGCACTTACATGGACAGAGTCTTCAAGCAGTTTGTGCAAGCTATGTTTGAGCATGGAAACAAAATCTTTAGCATGTAGCTTTGGACCAGTATTATAGCACAGTGGCACATTCTGACAAGGGCAGTTAAGCTTAATGCACAAATTTTAACTCCTGTAAGCCAGCAAATGGATAAAGTCCATTACTACATGCAAAAATATTTTTTGCCTAAGATTTTGTAGCAAGAAACTAAATATTATGTTGTCACTTTTATATTTATTTTTAATATGCCTTACTAATAATGACCTTAAATGAAACAGCAGTCTGCATACATCAAATTGCACTTAACCAAAACCATCAAGTAAACATTATAATTCCTCAGGATTTTAAACCAGTACATATTTAGGAGACTTAATTTAGATGGCTTTTAATATTGGAATGGCAACACTTAAAATATCATATGTTATCCAGTCACATATAGTAAGTACAAGTTGGCCCATTCCTTAGGGCACTGATGGTGGAAGTCTTAAAATAACGAAAATAAAAGAATGAGGGAACACAAAGAAGCACTGGTTCTTCAAATAAGTCAAAATTTCAGCATGTTATTCCATAGCATTAGATTGATATCTGCTTTTGCTCTTCTACCCTGAGAGTATTCAGATTTAGGGCTAGTTATTGTTTTTTAAGCTATGTCAATGCCATACTTGTCTTACATGATTATTTTTTAAACAGCTAATTTATAGTGTTTACATATAACCAAAAGATTCCTTTAAAGCAGTACTGTAATAACTTATGTAATTAAAAGACATCTTGCATTTCAAAGTTCATGTATAGCTGGGTGTTGTCATATATGAAATACATACTTCATATAACTGGTAAACTGGATAATTCTACTGTTATGTTTATATTACCCTGCAAGAACATTTCAGTTTTAAAGAATAATCATTAGAACATCAGGAAATTATGATATAATCTGCTTTAAATTAAAAAAAAAACCCACACAAACCAAAAAAGATCTAAACCCTTTGTCTCTGCTATTGTTTCAGATAATTTCTAAAAGGAATGTAACAAACTGTTTAAAGAAAGCTGGGAGCTAGGGTGGGCAGTTGGAGCCCCATCTCTCTGGTTTGTTTATTTGATGATTTGTCAGCACTTTGGCAATAGGTTGTCAAATCATTGAAGACTTTGTGAGCAGGTTTCTGCCCTAGCAGCTTATGAGTTTGTGAGGCTGATGGAGGCATCACTGTTCTCCCCAGCCCTGAAACAGTGACAGCCAACGTGAGATCCTTGAGGAAAAAGGACAGTTGGACAAAACGTATTTTGAAACTGTTGAGAAGTCCTAATTTAGGGTATACTGAAACTGAAAAAGGCTTTTAACCAGCTTCTGTGGAGCTCCCACCTCATGCTGATCACCGATTTGGTCCCAGCCACACAAGATAAGGCAGTAAAGATGCCTCTGCATTTTTATTTTTATCTTTTGAGTGGGGTCAGTACAAGAAGAAAACACGGATAAAAAAGCAAGTCAGGTCTTTTGTCTCAAGCAGTACGTGCACAGCCCTCTTGCAAGGCATGTTTCCTAGTAACAGCAAAGGAAGAACAAAAATAGTTTTTGTCTTCAGAAAAAGAAATTGGGACATGCTATAAGCAAGCTAGTTTTGTAAGGTGGAAGGTTAAATTAAAAAAAAATTAGAAAGTGCTTTCAGGTTGTGACTTTTCAGACAAGCATTGGCCCTTGCCCAAATAATAAAATCTAACTTATTTTTTCTCTAATAAGGAAAATGAGCAAAGTGACTTGTAAAAGCAAAATGAAATTTTGTGCATGTTACTACAATACATGGGTAGGGTGCCTTATTTATTCTTGCATTCATTTCCAGTTTTTATGTTCATACAAAAACAATAAGCAATAAACAGTGTATTGAGCATTATATTTGTAAAATTGTTTGGGTACAGAACTATTAAAAACTCAGCATCAAGTATTAATAAAAATAAAACCACTTACATTAAATAACACGTTACTGTTTAAATAAAAGTAACATGATTAATGGCAGAATTTCTGTCTCGTTGCACTGTCTTATTTCATTTAGGTCCAATCCCATATACATAGCCACATGAGACATTTCTCTTTAAAGCGATGTCTAGCAAATGTCTATAAAGCAGGGTTCTTTCCCCCCAAATGTAGAGTGTTTTTCCTTACACCCCATTAAGGAAAATGCATTGTTCAAAGCACAGTGTGCAAAGTGGCAACAATCAAATTTTACTATGGGTATCTTCAAGCTTTCCCAGTCAGATTTTCTGAAACATATCATGCAGAGACTTACCTCAGTTCTTGCAGGGGGGACACAAGCTAGCAAGAAGTGCTATAAGCATTTTTGCTATGTAATACGTTTGTAGCTTGAATAGAGAGTTTCACCAGTGAGCCACAATACTGATTCCAGAATGTGCCCTCTATTCCAAACGGTGTGAATTCATAGGGTCTTTATTTGGCTCTTCATGTGATCTGAGTATCCAGACAGCAACATATTGGAGGTGAGAGAAAATCATTAGTTATCAACATACTCGTTACTGGGAAGATGGAGTATAATGAAAATGAAATTCCAAGTCACAAAGGTTGGGGAGACCTCTTGAAAACTTTCTTCCTAGTCAGAATCACATAGTAGTTGAAGTTGGAGGGGACCTCTAGAAATTGTCTAATTTCTAAAGGAGTCCAATCCCCCTGCTCAAAACAGTACATGCTACATACATACTCCAGAACATCCACCTCTTCTCAGTTTGCTCTTGGAGTCAATGCAAGGGACTGTTCTTTTTATCTCTGAAGCCTTCAGGAACCATTTGTTATCTTAGCTGACTTACTACCAGGTCATAAAGACTGAGATTTTAAGGTGTAATTTATTATGTCCACTCTTCACAAATGGACTTAGAAAAACTGAAAATTTCAAATAGAAAAATGTGGTTCTATGAATGCAGAGAAACTAACCCATGGTATACATTTCACACTGAACAAAAGAAGGATTAATGTTCTTTTTTGAAACCAGGACATGTGACAGCACCGTTTACAAGACTTTGCAGAATGAGCTATGGAGAACAGTCTAAACTCTACAATCTAAACTCGACCTGGTGTCGAGAAAATGTCAATAAAGTGCTAATGACTCCAGGCAGGTCTTCATAGTCCTGTCAGTATGGCACCGAGTATCACGCTTCATGCATTAACATGCTAAGTGTTACAGAGTGTGATCACTCCGAGGCCTAAACTGACCATTACAGAGATTGGAAAAGGGCTCCATTTTAAAGAATTACTCCCCAGAGGCGATTCAGAAAGCTTCTCCTTACCTCCTCCCTGCTGCAAGTTGCTATTCCCAACTGAGATCTAGTAGTCAACTGTTTCAGCCCTTCAGGTCAACAGAATGAAGCAGCTTGCTTATCTCAGCAGTTCCCAAATGTTTCAGACCACAGCCCCCTTCCCTTTTTCTGTAATTATCTGGACCCCTACGCACCACTCGCACACATTCATACATACATACATACATACCCGCTGCCTGGCCTGGCCCCAAATCTCTGCCAACCAACTGCCAGCCTTCTCTCCAGATGTAGCTATCTACAGCCCTTTCTATCCCTGCTCCCCTCATCCCCCCCAAAAAATCTCATGTTCAGCATGCGAGAAAAATGGACAAGTCCCAACCCAGTTTTTTTTCCTGCCTCCCTGCAAAAAAAACCCACCAAAACAAGGCAAAAACCACAACTGTGACACCCCCCCACCCCCAGTACCCTCCATTTTCAACATGGGCCCCCTGTTCTCTTAGCTAGATCCCCTGTAAAGCTCTTTAGCCCCAGGCAGACTGGGCACCCTCCAATCCCTGTCATCCCACGTGCCATCTACACAGGAATCTCATATGGGAACTGCCTCTTTCACCTACAACTCCTACCTGGCTGATGCCAATGACTCAGACTTGCCAGGAAGAGGACTTTTAGACCTGGAGCTCATGAGCAAGCACACCGTGCCCTCTCCAGGCCGCTTCAGCTCAACGCACCATCACCCTGTGAAACGAGGAAACATTTGTTCCCCAAGTCACGCAGTTGCCATCACGCACAGGTACCCTTCAGCCCGAGCCACGTGCAGTGGTTCTCATACCAGGGTGCCAGATGGTCAAAAAAAATGCTTGAGGCAATGAAGAAGAAAGAAGGAAGGTATAAAAGAGCCCAAGAAAATCTTCCTGGGGCTTTCCAAACACCTCCAGCATACAAGCTGGATCCTCTTCCCACAGTAGGCTAGTGGTGCTTCTTGCCAGCCAGGAAAGTAACTCCCTGCAGCCAATCTGCTGCAGAATATCCCAGCCATGGTTTGTGGTTTGCTTTTTTTTTAATTTTCTTTCCAACAGAGGAAAAGGAAAAATCTGCCAAAAGCACCAGCAGCCACAACAGTCAGCAGTTCTTCATTAGCAAACACCTCTTCCTCTGAGGATCCCATTTTCCTGTCTCTTTCTTTCTACTGGAGACACAAAAATCCAGCCTCTCCCTTCTTTCTGGATGAGGGTAGAGGGACTTTTTGAATCTGCTGAACAGATGGAAATCAGGGCCCTATGCTGCCTCAGCTGCTCTTCCAATTCCTTAAAGGATCTATAAATTTAATTATTAGAAAACCACTAGTATAAATCAGCTTCACATGTGGCCTTAGCTAACCTATCTGAGGCATTCTTCTGAAAGCACTAGGAGTGCTTGCAGGGTTCATTGCAGCTGAGAGGTTTAAGCAGCTACTGCCTCTTGATTGTCAGTCCTCGATCAGATGAGATGCCTGATAAGCAGGAGGGCAAGTTGGAAGTGTATTACCCTGTCAAATGGGGCTGCAAGGTCTGTGTGCTAGCAGGACTGCTGTGATTGAGCTTGGGCTCAAGAGCTCAATCCTCTAACTACGTAGCTGGCCCTAAGGCTGCAGTTTCACAAGCAGCTGCCAATATTAACAGCTCCCTCGCGCCAAAAGGGGAAGGCTCGCACTTCCTCCTCCCCTGCCTCTTCTTATCCTCCCTGATTCCAGTCATATGGTCCTCAGCCATTCTTGCTCCAGCAGAATATGACCCAGTTTTTCCACTGAGTTAATTTTTTGCTGGCTCAGTGAGTTAAATTTGCTTGCCTACAAGGGGTCCCCCCTCAGGTGCTAGAGAGAGGGTGGCATGAGGTAAGGAGTTGGAGCACATTGTTGAGTAGGG
>NW_010509982.1:30857-33444 GCF_000687285.1 Phaethon lepturus
AGGGGGAGAAGCTTCTCCTTTTTGGTGACAGTCAGCTCTTAGGGTCACTGCATCTCCCAATGCTGTAGCCCAGCAGGACACCTTCTGATGATCCATATATCAGCTGAGTTATTGCTCCTGTGAAAAAAGGCATAACCTAGATGCAAGTAATTTTTCACTTAGCTGCAGACAAGAGGCACTCCTGCAGTATTACAGTAATGGTAAACAATGCTAAATTAACATAAAATTTTGGGGGGATTAAATCTGTCCTATTCACATACTCCACCTTATGCAAATGCAGTTTCTCCTCCCCAGGCCCCTTAGTTCTACAGCAAATCTGTGCCTGAGCACTCCTGTTCTTATTCACCACAACATCTGAGGAGAGTAAATTTTTCTGTGAAGTTTGTGTTCTTTCAGCGAAGTGACATTTGCTATCAAGTTCACACTGACATCAGTGCTTCAAAATGCTGCCACCTTCTGTGGATAACTGGAAATTTACTCATATTCTTCTAGCCCATGAATGAGTTTTCCCAAATTTTGGAATTTAATGCTTTGTAAGATGCCTGTTTCTTTACTACTTCCCTGATGTACAGCAAATTACCATTCCACTGAAGGATGAGAGAAAATCTAGCTTTACTTGCTTCATGTTCCCAAGAAAGAGGGATGGGAAAACATCGTGTTACATTTACGAAGTCAGCGATAAGATAAAGAAATGCTTTTATCATACTCCAGGAAATCTACAGGCAACCCAGTGATTAAAGTATCCTTCATCTGGAAAGTATTCTGTAGGTTACTGTAGGAAAGCAGGAGGCCGCATGTTGCTGTGTTCACTGTAAGTCACAGCAGATTATCATGCATTAAAGAGGAGCTGTTACAGGGAGTTATAAATAACATTTCCTCCTATCAGCTTTTTCAAAAACTGCAGCTGCTGAAAATTTCCATTTGTCTAGGACAAACTGTGCTTCAATTAAGTGTCTCCAGAAGGAGGACTTATCAAGGAAGGCAGTTAATAAAGAGACAAAAAAAATTTACAGGCAGAACGAGATATCTTCAAGGTAATTTGATCTGTATATAAGAGTTTTTACGCTATTCAGCAACTCAACTGCAATTTCCAACAATTAATCCCATAAATGTAATAGCTATAGAAATCAATAAAATGTTCAGAAGATTATAAAAAAGGCCTAAAAAGTTTATTTAAAAAATAAAAAAAACCACTTTTAAAATACTTCAAACATTAACAGAAGAATATTTGCAGAATATCTACGCCATGTAGCTTCCAAGTGCTACAATACTTACGTGTTCTCCCTCTGTTAGACCAGCAAACTGTAACCAGAAATCTGTACAGGAAATCAGGAATCTCTGGGAGAAACCCTGTCACATGCTGCCATTAAAAAATTTTTCTTCTAACATCTTTCATGGTCATTTATTGGTTGGCTAATGCCAAGGTTCATCACACTGTGCTCCAGTCATTCGGATGTAGTAATGTGTACCCATCACTACGGAAATGTACAGCCAAATAAACCAAGACTGTGTCTGTATTAGCAAGTAGAACATACTAATAGGAGCAGATATGCATGGCAAAGCTACTTAATGTTGAGATCCTGACACACATACCACATGCATTTCAGGTAGGACATAGATCAGGTTTAGCCCTAGCCCTGTAATGCAGATGGAGTGCACTATGTACCCATTGGTCAAGCATTGGAACAGGCTACCCAGGGAAGTAGTGGAGTCGCAATCACTGTGGTGAAGTGTTCAAAAAACATGTAGACGTGGCACTTTGGGACATGGTTTAGTGGGCATGGTGGTGTTGGGTTGACGGTTGGACTTGATGATCTTAAGGGTCTTTTCCAACCTTAATGATTCTATGATTCTATGAGGTATCTCTACAATAGCATTCCAGTTAGGATCAGCAGCACACTTTTGAAGGAAACCTTCTGATTGCTCCCACTTGTCATGCAGGGTCTTGGAATGTGCATAGTGGATTCCTTCTGAAGGAAACCAAACCCACAGATACATCCCCAGAACGTAGCTAACGCGTTCTAACCCTAGTGGTCACTGCATCCACAGGACTAGGCTAAAGCTGGTCTGGACCGGCACATCACTGGTGTGGATGTTAGACCCTCAGCTCCACTTCTCTCAGACCTGCTCTTATTACTTGCCAATATAGCCATAGGCTCAGAGGCAATGAAGCCACAACATAAGGTTAGATGAGGTACAAATCCATTACACAAGGTAGTAAGGACTGAAATATCCCAGAAAACGGAAAAAAAATCACAAATACATGGCTATGCTATAGAACAAGTTGTGAATCACAGTGCAGAATACAACTTTTAAAACACCGAGCTGGCATCTGCAGGGCTGCTGCTGCACTTGGGAAAGCAAACCTCACTGGATTCAAAAAGGCAGCCCACCGAGTAGAACTCGTGGCTCTGGAGAGAGAAGCAGACACTGCACAGGAGCAGGACACATCCAGCAAGGCTCCTTAGTCGGCAAGGCACAGACAAGCATTTCTCCTGCTTTTACGCTCAAGCCACGTGCACCGGCGCACTACTGCACCTGTGTTGAGGAGACCTACTGGTGTCTGTGCACCTAAAGCAAAACTGGT
>NW_010509982.1:33458-33851 GCF_000687285.1 Phaethon lepturus
GGAAACCCCCAGTAGCCCCAAAACACACCCCTGGGGAAGTTTCCAAAGGTGTTGCAAGAGCGGAGACTGCTGCCAGCACAGCACCAAAACCAATCTTTAGCGGGATTTCCAAACAAATTTGCAGTAAGCAGCCCACGAGCACTTAGGAAATGCTGCTGCGACCGTAGGCTGCTGTAACACCGCTATTACCACTAAGCGTGTAATTTGGGGAAAGATTCTTTATTTCGCATTTAGTCGTGCCAGTCGTGACATGTTACTGACACACTGCGGGCCACGACGTTAAGCAACTTCGCCATCACCGGCATGCCAACACGCGGTGCGGCTTTCCCCCTCCTTTTCGGCAGGGGAAGAGCCTAACGGGGCTGAACAACCAACCGGGCCTGGGCCGGTGCG
>NW_010509983.1:0-17529 GCF_000687285.1 Phaethon lepturus
AAAAAAAAAAAGGAAGACCAGAACATGACCCTGTGGTAAGCTATAACATGGTGTCTAATTAGTTGGTCAGCAGAATCCATGCAGCTTCGAAAAGGCTAAATTTTTCACCTTTCTGATAATATCCGCTGAAATAAAATTGATATTGGAGTCCGGTATGCAGGAATATAGCCTCTTCCAGGTGAAACAGTATTAACCGAAGATGTTATAGCTGCCAGTGTCCAGCCACTTGTGATTTGCTTTTAAGTGCTTTTATCTTTTTCACTCAAAACAAGACAGGTTAGTATGAGTTTATTAGAAACTCCCTGCTAACAAATTACAGATTTGCATGAGCACCTGAGCATCAGACTGGATGGAGACACAAGTACATAAAGAAAGCAATCCCTTCCTGAGCATAGGGAAGTCTTGATCCTTAAAGCTGCTACATCAGAAACCAAAAAGGGCACAAAATTTTTTAAGCACCACAACTCTATTTTTTTTGGCACTACACAAGTCAAACACCAAAACCTCACAAGTTGCCTTAACAAGTCAATTCCGGTGGGTTGACCCTGGCTGGACACCAGGGTCCCACCAAAGCTGCTCTATCACTCCCCTCCTCAGCTGGACAAGGGAGAGAAAATATAACAAAAGGCTCGTGAGTTGAGATAAGGACGGGGAGAGATCACTCACCAATTACTGTCATGGGCAAAACGGACTTGACTTGGGGAAAAAAAAAATCATCAATCAAATCAGAGTAGGGTAATAAGAAGTAAAACCAAACCTTAAAAACACCTTTCCCCCACCCCCACCACTTCACTCATGATATTCTCTACCTCCTCCCTGTCCCAAGCAGCGCAGGAAATGGGGGTTGCAGTCAGTTCATCACACCTTGTCTCTGCTGCTCCTTCCTCCTCAAGGGGAGGACTCCTCACACTCCTCCCCTCCTCCAGCCTGGGATCCCTCCATGGGAGACAGTCCTCCATGAACTTCTCCAATGTGAGTCCTTCCCATGGGCTGCAGTTCTTCAGGAACTGCTCCAGCCTGGGTCCCCCACGGGTGCCGTCCTTCAGGAACAGGCTGCTCCAGCCTGGGTCCCCCATGGGGTCATAGGTCCTGCCACCAAACCTGCTCCAGCCTGGGCTCCCCTCTCTCTCTCCCACAGGGTCACAGGTCCTGCCAGGAGCCTGCTCCAGCTTGGGCCTCCCACAGGGTCACAGTCTCCTTCGGGCATCCCCCTGCTCCAGCATGGGGTCCTCCCCAGGCTGCAGGTGGAGATCTGCTCCCCCGTGGAGCTCCATGGGCTACAGGGGCACAGCCAGGGAATCTCTGCTCCGGCGCCTGAAGCACCTCATCCTCCTCCTTCTCCTTCTCTGACCTCGGTGTCTGCAGAGCTGTTCCCCTCATTCCTCCTCAAGGGGAGGACTCCTCACACTCCTCCCCTCCTCCAGCCTGGGATCCCTCCATGGGAGACAGTCCTCCATGAACTTCTCCAATGTGAGTCCTTCCCATGGGCTGCAGTTCTTCAGGAACTGCTCCAGCCTGGGTCCCCCAGGGGGTCATAGGTCCTGCCACCAAACCTGCTCCAGCCTGGGCTCCCCTCTCTCTCTCCCACAGGGTCACAGGTCCTGCCAGGAGCCTGCTCCAGCTTGGGCCTCCCACAGGGTCACAGTCTCCTTCGGGCATCCCCCTGCTCCAGCATGGGGTCCTCCCCAGGCTGCAGGTGGAGATCTGCTCCCCCGTGGAGCTCCATGGGCTACAGGGGCACAGCCAGGGAATCTCTGCTCCGGCGCCTGAAGCACCTCATCCTCCTCCTTCTCCTTCTCTGACCTCGGTGTCTGCAGAGCTGTTCCCCTCATACATTCTCACTCCTCTCTCTGGCTGCAAATGCTGCATGCCAGTTTTTCCCCCTTCTTAACTCAGTCACCCCAGAGGCGCTGCCACCGTTGCTGATGGGTTTGGCCTTGGCCAGCGGTGGGTCTGTCTGGGAGCCGGCTGGCACTGGCTCTGTCAGACACAGCAGAAGCTTCTAGCAGCTTTTCACAGAATCCACCCCCAAAAGCTCCCTTGCTCTAAAACCTTGCCATGCAAACCCAATACATTAACAAAGATCAATTCATTGCTGTATAGCCTATTAAACAGCTAGAAATTCAAAGGTTTAAGTATTTGCAATCCAGTACAGAATTGTAACTATAACAGCTCCAGTTTCAGATGTTATAAGAGCCTTTTTCTATTGATTAGAGAAAAGAAACTACTCCTGATCCTCCAGTATCACTTTATTATTAAATTCACTTTGAATCCTGTTAAACCTCTGTACTTTCTACCTACTCAGGTGAGAAATATTTGATTTGTGTTCTGCTTCGCAGTCATTTTGTGCAGCAACTTCATTCTTTTTAAAGGAGTTTTTAATATATAGTAACAAAACAAGATGATGAAAGTCACTTTCCCATATTCAATACTATTTGACCTAGCATATGTTACCAAACTCCATTATTTCTGGAAAAATTGCACAAGCTGGCTGTAACACTACAGGACAAACTGACAAACACAACAAAACTTACAACAGTCTCCTTGTTAGCTGTGCCTCACCTTTTTTTTTTTTTTTTTTTTTTTTTAAATACAGTCTCCAAGTATATCTACCACAGAAGTGTGGCCTTATTCTCTGCGTGGCTTTCCTTCTCTGCAAAAATGCCTCCTACAGACAACAAATAACCAGACAGCTTCTTCAACCTACAGTAGCTTTTAAATCTCAGAGTAGAAATAGAAGCTTCTAAAGCAGCCAGCCAAACATGGCACCCTAGATGTATTTTCCATTTTGAAGCTTAGAAAGTCTCCCTGGTTCAGATTATGCTGTAACATCTGCATCAGTCTGTTCTACAGGAGTGGCTGTCAGATAAGAGACAGACTTTCAGAGGCAGACTTTTTTTTTGGCAACTCTTCTTGGCAAAGTATCAAACCAATCCCGTAAGCTGGCTAGCAAGTCGAAGTAGCATCTTTACAACTCAGTAGCTTTGGCATTCTCTCAATGACCCAACGTATTTATCCATTCTTCCACTCAGTACCAAACAGTTGGGGAAAGCAGTATGCAACATAATTAGATAAGCATTCCAATAGATCCACCGAGCCAGACCTCAGCGATCTGGTCACCTAACTGCATTTAAAAATTAAATATATGCCCTTACAGCATATATTTTCCTCTCCAGTAGTTACTTCCATCTTTCCAGAACTGCATTCTGTTACTATTAAACGAGCATCTAATAAAGGGTCATCCTCCAGTCTAAGCTTTCTAATGTATGGAGTGGAAAATGTCTTCACATCAATATTGCTTCCAGATGGGTATCATTTTTAAGACATTCATGTATCTGACTTCACAGTATAAAATTAAGCTTTCATCTAGTGTAAGACTAGACTGACCTCCGGGGCTTCACATTTTCTTAAGTCAAGACATCGGTGGTAACACTCATCGTAAGTTTTCTCCCTCATAGTGTAACATCTCATAACAGTAAGGACCTTTATATTAGTAAAATCTGTTTTCATTTAAATGTATTAGCAACTTATTACAGCCTCAGGTCTGTAACCCAAAAATAACTTGAAATGTAAAAATATTTCAAATAATATTTTTCCATTTATGTAATCATAATCTCATGTGGCAAAAGAATTCTGATGTTTTGATTGAAATTAAGTAAAGGTATATTGCTGCATGCAAATTGTGAAGGAAAGTGCCCAGAACATTTTCAGAACCATTTGCTATTCACTAGTTTGCATCCTTTATTTACTGTTAGTGTGAAGACCCCACTTTATACCTTGTATGGTATGTAAGAATAGTGACCCAAAATAACCATAAAGCTGTTAATTTCAAACTCTGTTACATTTAGTTACAATAGTTTAATCTGTTCTAGTCAATCCCCTTTCTAATTCAGATTCTCTGGTCAAAGTTGAAGAACTTACTGTTTTACTATTTCATTGCAAAAAAAGCAGACGTTTAGATCATTTGATAAGTGGCTAATATCCTAAACACAGCTGATGTCCCATGCTTTAAATATATGACAATTAACGTTTACGCTTCCTCCACCAGGAAATTTGTCAGAATGGTAATAAGTTTACAATGAAATAAGCTACTTACAGTCTGGTCCTTCCAAATTGAGATATGGTATGTCCATTACTCTCATAAGAAATAGCCTGAAGCAAAACAGAAAAGCACCATTAGCAAATTTCTGTCTGAAGACCTTTTAATAAGATTTCCTTTTTATAGTTTTTTAGATGTTGCTTCTGAAGAAGCAGAATTAGTCATCCCAACCGTATCTTAAGCTATATTAAAACAGACCCGCTAATTAAGTCCAATCCATTATTTAACAATCCAGATTCAAAGAATTACTTGGCATCATGCTAGTAATTTTACTTATTCAACAAAACACGAACAAAGAAGCCCCAAACTGCTACTGCTGGAAAGAATTAAAACAAGTGGCAAAATGAACATTCAGAAAGTAGCAACTCTGCGCAGTAACAGCCAGTTACATGGCAGCTAGTGCAAAAGTTGTCACTCTAAATACATGTATACTTTCCCATTTTCTGACCACTGCATCACGCTTTAGACACAATGGATTTTAAAACCCTAAAACTGCAAAAGCCATCATGTCACTCCAGTGGAGATAACCAAAATGAGTCTTTTGCCCTTTAACATGTTACTGAAAAGTTTCTCAAAGCATTCAAGAAATGCTTTCAGTAAAATCTAATATTCAGATCCAAAACCAATTCCGAAATAAGATAAGTAGCCTAAAATCCTGTCATAGGTATAGATGCCACATTGCTGTTACAAAACATTTGCTGTGTACAGTGTTCACTGGAGGGCTAAAATAACTTTTCCATCATGACTTCAAAAAGCTTCTAAAATGCTTATCAGATCACAGTTACAGTATTCAACTAAGAAATAACAGATATAAACAGCTGATAAAAGCATTTTAAGTGTGCAGACTGATCTGTAATTTCCTAGAGATTCTTTGTACCATACCACACTCACTATTAGTTTTTAAGAGTTTGGATATTATGTTCTTATGGTTACTTGTATCACTGAAAAGTCTAATGGAATGCAGTTGATAACTTGTCTTATAAATACTCAGGAGAAAGGGGAAAAACAAAAACCACTGAGGAGAAAATGGACTATATGACAGGTTCACATGTGAGCCTGAGTGTCTTCAGAGAACTGGCACCAGTTATGATACACACTGTCCCATTTAATTTCTCTTCCTGAGTCTCAGGGAAGGTATGGTATAATGTGCACTACGTTCCCCTGAGTACTGCAGAACCTAAAAGGAATTTTATCAATAAAAATTAGAAACATCAGCATCAATTAACTTTAGAAACTTTAACAATTCCAGCATAGCGCTGAGTAATGAAGATACTTTACAAAGGAGCTGGAGGTTTTCTTATGTTTAGCCTTAGGTGCTACATTCCTACAGCCTTGGCTTCATTATAGCTATCTGTCTAAAAAAGGACAGGAATGACATCCTGAGAATGAAGCTGGCTTCAGAACACAGCTTCCACACGGAAACAGAGCAAAATGTCCTTTTTCTGACATCTCCTACAGATCCTGGGTAATACCGACAGGACATGCAGTGCTATTGCTCAAAACAGCAACAACAAGAAAAGCTATCCACCCAGAAAACAACAGACAAGAGACACAATGATCAGACCGTAAGGGCATCTTTTAAGAGATTAAAGGGAGAGGGAATACAACAAGGGAGTATGGGGCACATCTTCCAAGGAGGAATAGAAGGGAGGTGACTATATTCCATCTCTGGTGGAAGACGTCAGGCAGGATCATACCACCATCGCAGAGCACCTAGCTGGGCAGAAAAGAACTTGCAGGTCTGGGATCTCTGCTCTGCTAGTAAGCTGGACTTCACTTCAGACTGTTGAAAGATGCTCATTTCCATTTATTACCTATGATTCGTGCTCATGTCTTCATCTGAAATAATGTCCATGTCACTGTGAGTAGGGGCCACAGCCTTCTTCAGACTCCAGTGCAGGGGATAAGCATAGCCTAAATATATTTTCAGCTACTCAGTAAAAGCAGTTTAGTCTTCGCTGGATGAAGGTTGTCCATCATCCATGCAGGACAGCAAAAGTTAAAAAAAAAAAGAGAGGCAGATTTGGTTTAAGTTGTGCCATCTGAAGAAAAAGCTTCCACAGAATTCTTGGAACCACCTACTTTTTGAATTACTCAAAGAACTAGTTTAGTTTCCTAGGTAGCAGTTTTCCTAAAAGTAAAGATGAAGTTTACTAAAAATACAACAAAAAAATTGTCAGGAGAACACTTAGTTAAGCTACCCCCCACCCAGGTTTCATCATATTGAGGAAAGCAATACAGTGGCCAACAGCAAGAACAGACTTATGCCAAAAAATGCATATACCTGAGATTAATTAAGATTAGGGTTTTTTTATCCTCTGAGGCAAGTCTTACATTTATTTGTTTGGTCAGAGAACTAGGTCTCTAAACAGCACATACACACACAAACACACATACTCCCTGATTTTAATATTAAGTGCACTTACAAGTAAGTTACAGCAGTAACTGCGTCTTGTAGCACTAACTTACATCACATGGATTACGAACACTGAGTTGCAGCATAATCCATAATTAAGTATCCATAATTATGGTTGTAAGATTCCTCATCTATCTGCACAAAATCTAAACTAAGGTTGTTCTGTATGACAACATGAACCCTACTTTATATTAAATTAGCTAGATTCATGAATTTGTCACTATGACATTGCTTTTCATTACATTAATTCACAATTATTTAAAAGCTGTATCAACTGAGCTAAAAAATTTTATTTCCTACACTGTTCAGAGCCAGATCACATGGTCAGAGGATGGAGGTCTGTTTCTCAATATACAACAATATCCTAGGAACTCTGGGGTATTTTGAGGCAGCCACTTGGATGACAACTGTTTCTGTAGCAAGTCAAGTAAATAAGGAGAGAAAAGCTATGATCGTGCCACTTCATAGCAATGCGTAAGTAGTCTCAAGTAGTCAACATTCTTCCTCTACACTGAGCTAGGATGAAAGTTTTCACAGATGTGTGATGAACTGTGTAGAGAAACTGATCCAGCTGAAAAAAGAACAGGCATCTTTTTAAACCCAGATCAGTTTACCAATCCAGTTCAGTAACGAGTACAGCCACATATGGCTGAAAACTCAAGAACAGCAATTGTTTACTCCTACACTGTGATTGAAAAGTTATCAGTCAAACTGCAGAAAAGGACACTAATGTTCTTTTGCAATAATGTTGCAAAGAAAATTAAATTAATATAGAAAAACAGAGGGAGAAATGAACTTATTTGCAATACATGCCAGAGAACCTAGCTCCCTGGTGAGACATTTTACACAAATGTAACACAAAACCAAGCTATCTGTACAAATTTCAGTTTCTGATATCCCTTTGTATGAAAAAAAAAAAATCTAAGATAAATTGTATTTCTACAGACCATCACGCTATTCAGCTCAATAAAACATGGCGTTTTCATTTCTCTACACATCTTTCACCGCCTGCCTCCAGCTACATCAAAAGAAAAAACCTCAACATCCAACAACCCAAAGAGATTCGAAATAAAGTTGTCATTAAAAGTTTGGGAGGGGCTTGCAGGTGGGGGCAGGGAGGTATGGACAAGGAGAAGAGATGTTGCTCTAAACAAAACAGGTCCAAAACTTTCAAATCAACTCCACAGTATATCACACAACATAGCATCAGAATTATACACGTAAGAGTTTAGATACCACAATATAAGAAGTCCTATCATCTCAACTCATAAGTCTTCATTGGGAATTACTCATAGCAGACTGTTCACATGAACATGATTTTTCAAAGATATTGTATATACAATGAAGCATGAAGATTACAGAAACACATCTCTGGAATTCTCAGCTTATTGAGTTGTTTATCATATAACTTACTGCATTATGCTTAAAAGAGCCAAACAACCCTAAGGCAAAGTCTGTTTTTAATCAGTCCCACTCTTACAAGAAGTTGAAATTAAAGATTTTACCTATGTTCATCATTAACCTATATGAATACTAACTTATATGCTGGCCACCATTCTTGAATGGCAAGCCAGGAAGTTCTGTAACTTTGCTGACATAATGAAAGAGGTCAAAATAACTACTGAAAAAGTATTACCTAAAAAAGTATTACCTTCCTTTGAAGGCTAAGTTTGTAAAAATCAAAGCTTAATTTTTCAGTTTTAAATTTACTCCCACTATTCACATTAGTGACAAGTCTATTCAAACAGAAAACATTTCTAAAATCCTATCAGTCACACCAATCATGTAAAAGTTTAATCTCTAAACTGTATTTAAGTATTAACACCTACTATTCAGAGATCTTGAAATTAAGACTTCATAAGCAACTCAAAGAATCATAAAGTGGTCTTCTTTAAAGAACATTTTCAAGACTATCTTCATAATAGTTCAAACTGAGAACATTGCTTCTAAATAATTGCCTTATAATAAACTACTCTGTTCAGCTTCTTTCTGGAAAAACTTTTGTGACAGATAGGGTAACTTTCATTTGTTTAGCTTACTGTTTGCATGTTGTAGTTTGTATTTTGCTTGAAGAACATGACTACAGCACAAAGGAAAAGGTTTCCTTGTTCTGACTGCTGCCCACAGGATCAGGTAGAACTTCTGGAGGAAGGAGGAAGATATTTTTTTTTCTCCCCAGGAGGAAAAGAGGATACTCAGCTAGGGAAAGCTTCTAGACCACAAACTAGAGAAAACTAGGTGTAGCAGGAAGCTAGCTGGCAGCCCAGAGTATACCTGCAAAAAAGTCCCAGAAGCAACATACTTACTAGGGACCTTAAGATAACTATGTAAATTGCACAAGCCTTGGATGCTACTTACAGGTGCTAAACAGACCAAGTGCTGGAAATAGAGATCTGGTCTGCCAGGATGTACTGAACAGAGCAAAAGACTTGTTCACTTAAATATCTAACAGCTCTGACTTCTGACATGTATATAAATCTTTAATCTTTTTTTTTCTTTTTTTTTTTTTCTTTTTTTTTTTTTTAATTTAGAGTTGTCTTATTCTGGTTTGTTATTTTGCCTTATTGTAAAAAAACTAGCTTTAAAAATACAAGTCTTGGCCTTCTCACTATAAGGAAAAGGTGAGACAGCATCATCTCCAAGCTCTGACTGAGGTGAGGTGGCAGATGTTAGTTAGAATATGGCAAAGCTTCTAAGATCATGTGAAAGTAAGACATGGCAAGTCTTCCAAGTTTCCGTGATTTAAAAATAATACAAAGCTTTTCTGAAACAAGAAGCTACAAGTTCTGAATAATGACAGAATGGATAAACTTTCTTGTTTTCTTGTAAACAGTAATTTTCAGTTCTTGCTTGGGGAAAAAAAAAAAAAAAGAAAAGAAAAAAAGCTGCTGTTCTCCCTACAATTTTTTGTTAGCTTTCCCTTTCGTTACAGTTACATAGTGTTAACTCTGAAGTCAGAACAGACATGGCAGGCTTCCTCTCAAAACTTTGAAATACCACTGTTCGAGGAATGTCACATTTAAAGTACACAACCTAATTAACTTGAAAAGCTTAAATTTAATGTATTATTGCCACATTTTTAGAAGTTGCAGTTTGTATTTGTTGCAGATATGCATCCCTACAAAGAACTGAAAGCATTTTGATTAATGATTGAAAAAACAACCCCCTCAATTGGCACCTACTAGTGGGCATGTGTATGTGCTGGTGTTACTGAAAACAAGCCTGGGATAAATCCTATCTTAAAATGAAGTTATGCTGATCAATTCTACCATCACCTTCACATTCAAATCAAGTGGTCACTGCAAATCCATGTTCAATCTAAGGAATGTACATACAATTTATGATGTCCGCTAGAGTATATGGAGTTACTGCCTCACATGTCTCCATGTCAAGAGAATCACCTAACTGCTGTCACTATACTAAGCTTGTTTTCCAGATTGATGAAAGCTGAAATCCATTGATCACGGTTATTGCCTCATTTGTGTGGGCCATCTGAACCCAAAATAATTAATTTTGCCAACTCTGTATCATAGGGTTTGAAAGGATGGAATTTCTTCTGAATTTAAACAGACTAAAGCACTAGCAGCTTTTTAATTTCAACTTCTTTCCCTTCATGTGACAGGTTATACTATCTTTAGAAACTTCATAAGGTAAAATCGACAGATTAAATATGCAAGTAATCAAATCTGTGCATAAAGACTTCTAGATTTCTCAAGTCTTACTTCAATTTGTTCAAGTTATTTGCATGAAGATCCAATTCAAAAGCAAAATACTGATCAGAGCATCATCCCATAAACTACTAATCATAAGTTTATTATGACTACTTAAAAATTGGTTACCTGATAATGTTAATACAATAGCTTTGTGTTATTTGGATTGATAGTACAGTAGGGATTATTTTCGTTTTTCCAGACTCTTTAGCATACTCAGTTTTAACAATCACCAGTTTCTGACAATGTTCTACAACATAAAGTACATCTGGGCAGTTTTTCTTCAATTCCACTACTCCCAAAGCTTACTCCAGAAGTAACTTTCTAAATCGTAAACATATTCTCAACAGTGGCATGGACAAGGACATTAAAGCAGTCCAGGTACTCTTCTAAGTGTCCTTTTACAGGTTAGCAGAAAGTAAACCATTCTCTTCAAAAGAAAAGGCACTTACTTTACAAATTGTGGCCTCTCTGCAGTACTACTAGCGTGAACCAGAAAGTCAGTCAAAACTAACGCGTGAAGAAAAATGCGGCTAGCCATTGATTCTGAGGCTAGAGACATGTATTCTAAGGCTACTGTTATATTTCCATGCTTAGCAGGTCTTTTAACACAACAACTACTTACTTGTTAAAAAAAGGTTCAATGAGTTTTGATCTAGCAGACACATGGTTTTTCGGAGGACTGAGGAATGAACCTGATGAATGAAAAAGAAATTCAGTATGGAATAAGCAGCTACAAACAGCATTAAGGAGAAGATTTGAAAAAGACTACATAGATACCTAGGAAATTAGCCATGGAGATGAAGCACAGTCCAGTAATGTAAGCATCATATCCCGCTTCGTGAAGTTGTTCGGAAGCTGTATCGTAACTTGGAAACCCCTCTGCACTTTCTGAGCAGAAAAAATAAATTGTAAATACGTTATCACAGAAGTTAAAGGCAGCCCTTTATGCTTACTCACATGCTTATTTTGTCAGAACATAACATAATTTGTGTAAGTTAATAAGATTTTCAGAAGTTCTGAAAAAAAGCACAGTTTTGTTTTGTATTTTTAAGTAAGAATAAGCTCCTAGGATAGAAACTCCTTCCTATTAAAAAGCTATTAATCCTCAGACCTACTTAGCCAAAATGGAGTATTAATTCTAACACAATGACAGCAGGATTCCCCACACAGCATATTTTTTTCCTGACTGTCTTGCATTTAATAGAACAGACACTCAGGGTAATAGAATACTTTACTATTAAACTGTTTGCTAACCATCCGATTGACCTATGGTCAGATTTTTCAAGGTATGTAAATGATGAAGATGGAACTACGTGATTAAAGGATGTCTTTATTGACAGTCATGCTTGGTGGTTATGTGAAGACCTTGAGAAGTATCCCTTGAATCACTTCAGAAAGTGGAAACCTGAACAGGCAATCCTCTGAAGAGAAGTGTCTGAAAGTAGCCAAGTCTCAGCAACAGAGAAATATGTGCACACCACATTTTTTTCTTTATCATTTAAATTTTTCCCACTGCCAACATCAAAGTTATTTCACCTCTCTTAGCCAGCTTCTCAATCTCTAGAAAGCTGTCTCATTTTCCTCTAGAAGTTACTATGAGAATAGGACTGGAAGAACCAAGTTAGCTGTTTAAAAAGCCAGAATCATGACCCTTACATTAAGGTACAGGCTGAAAAGTGAACTCTATAATTCCATTTAATGTATTGCATTCAACCTAGCAAAAGAAGCTAAAACAATGATGAAACATAACCAGGATTTAAAACAGTGATACAGAAATACTAGCATAACTTATGCAATGGAAATATGCAAGCATATATATTTGTTGTATTTTGTAAAAAGAAACTTTAATCCAAGTTTTATACATAAAACTAGAGTATCAAAACATCAGGCCATTTTTCAGATAAGTCCTTGTAATATTTCTTTTTAAAATAAAGTTGTCTGAGATATAAAGCTATACTGGCTGAGCTGAGGAGGACATTTCTTAGTGCTTAAGTTAATTTTATTTTTTTTAATAGATACCTATCAAAAAGAAAACATAATTGAACTGATAACAAAGTATTCTAGTATTTTCAAACATGCTTTGCTTTGGATGTTCTGAACCACATTGATCATCTCTGATTAAATATTAACACTTCTGAGTCAGTTAACTGTTATGATCATATTTTGCTCAAGGAAAAAAAGGGATGAAATTTTTATTTTATATTACATCAGCAAAAAATAGTACCTGACAGCTGCCAAATTATGTCACATCCTGAGAAGAAGCTACAAAGGATATACCACTAAAAGGTCTGCATACAATTATGGTACCCTCCATATGCATGGTACTACCTAGGTCTCGGCACCAACAGCTCCTGCTCATTGTCCAAGAAGATTGTAGATTATCCATATTATTACCTCTCCTGTTACTACAGTTTAAATGCATCTGCTCTGCACACTCAGCAATATAAAAAAAAAAAGTGTCACTCATCTTGTTTCTGATTAAGCATTGAGACTTTCCCTTCCAACATACTCTACTGTTCAGCATTGCTCTCCCTTTTCTAAATCAGCAGCTTAAGAAAAATTCCAGAACCTTGATATAAGCTCACCTTTTGATTAAATATGCTTTTGTTCACCTCAAAGCAAAGAAAGCTCTACAGGAACTTTAATAATTTCTAGAACACACATGACTAGTCACTACTGTGTAAGTTTTCTTGGTTTTGTTTGTCCACGTGCCTATTAGAGCGCTCTGGCTTTGATCTGAAGGACAATAATAACCAAATTAAACAGTTTTAAAACAATTTCAAGTTAGTAATCAGAAATCAACCTAAAAACCGAAATACCATCATTAGGTGATGATAAAACTGCTGGCCACTGAGTAAGTCCATTCTTATATAATCTAAAATAAAGTGGAAGAATTCCTACTGACTTCCACTAATCGTTCTAAATACAACTGCACTATATGTATATTGCCTGCATTTAAAGTCCCTTTCCCTATTAATACTTAGTGTTTTGATGAAACTTAAATTTCAGACCAAGAACAAAAATCATCAAAACTCCTCTGAAAGAAGAAAACATTTCAGAAGTAAGACCATTTTGATATATCCTTACCAACTTTAGGAGGGCTGAATGGAACCTCTTTTAAACGCTTTTCCAGTTCTGCAAGGGATGTATTATTAATGATCTCCTGCAAGAAGAGAGACCATTAACTGCCAATGCCAAGCGCATTTTCCCTGGAAACTGAAATCAAATAGGGTAAAACGAGTATTTACTGCTGCCACCTTGTGTCCTCTAAGGATTTATACATAGCCTCATTTCAAACTAATACACCAGGGAAGTTGGTCAAGATAAGTTTTTAGAAGTTAACTCGTCTCTTCTACAAGATAATGAGTCACAAGCATTTATTAATACTTTTCAGAATTCTTGATGATTAATTATGCCAAAGTAATATTTCTATTTGAATCTGGTTCCACGCCTGCTACATGTGGCAGGGGAAAAGGCAGCACAAAAAGCAAGGCAAAATAGCCTAAATATTAATCATAATGGTTGAAGGTATTCAAAGTGAGTATTGAAGTGTGCTTGCTGACTGGACATTCTTGAATGGTTTTATAAGTAATGCTGATTTAAAGTAATACAAAGACAGTGAAAGAAGCCTGACAATCAGAAAGCTGCTCCTACACTTCAGCTTGGCTGAGTTGCATTACTGAATCTATGTATGTGTATATGAAATGTCACAAAAAGATATACCGATTATCAGTTTCTTCAAACCAAACTTCTTGAAGTTCTTAATCAAATATAATTTGTCAATCAGTACAATGGAAAAAACATGCAGAATCAATAGCAAGAGAAAACAAACAAACAAACAAAAAAAAAATCTCACACAATCTTTCTTAAAGTTGTCTGAAATTTTTGAGGACCAAATCTCCTGTGGTTCTATATTAAGAGAGTTGCTTACAGTTAACATCAAGTCTGTGGTCTGAAAAGTTATCAAGAACTCAGTACAATGAATAATGTATTCATTATTATATATAATATATATAATGTATCAAATGATGCATTATACTGGCATCCCAAAGCACCATTTCATAACAATAGCCTAAAACCCCAGCATCTACTGTAAGAACTACAAATATCAACATAACTGTACCAAACAAAAAACTTGTGTGCAATTATTAGTTTTTGGAATACAAAAGCCTCTATTCTTACTACAGTAGTATGCAAGACAAATCTGAAAATATCCACTAAGTACATTTTAATGAGATTTTCTGTGATGCAATGCTCTAAAGTCAGAGAGGTATGCAGAAAGATAGATGCTGCTTCACTAGCATGTTTTTTAATTAATTCATTCCAAAGGCATACAGGAAAGCAAGAGATTAGATCACTTATCTCAGTACTTCTTTGGAAGAATAAAACTCATGCTGCAAGAGGTTTTAAGGGAAATGTAATTTTTTTCTCCTGCTGACTACCCAGTGACCAGCAGGCCACAACAGAACATAATGATGATGTTCAAGCTTTTCTTGACAAATCTAAGTCAGTATTCACAATATTGTAAAGTTTTGAGTATACAAGCAGCTTCCAGGTCCTATTTGTCCATGAATAACACTTTTTTTTTTCTCCTGAGACGACACACAGTCTTGTGCTAACTTTCAAGACAACAAAAATCACATTTTAAGTAGCAAAAACTGTATACATATTTTGGAATTCAAAGCTGCTAAGTTACCTTAAAACTGCAACAAACAAGTCACTTGTACAAAAGTAAAAGATTGTATTCTAAAATTTTGTAAGTTTAGATAAAGGGTTAAGAAAAATCATTCTTTTACAAAAAAATGAGCATCACAGAAAACATTGTTAGACATTTTTCTCTTAAAAAAATAATTTGCTTCAATACACACTTAATGCAAGTTTGTATCTTCAAATTATGCTGTAATATTATATTAATTTACCTTAAAAGGTTGCGTACTTGCCATCAGTTTAGTATCCAATAGCCTAGAAACAAAATAAGAGCTAAATAAGTTGAAATGGAAGAATGACCATTTTGCCAAATCCTAAAAAAAATGTTCTGGTTTATTAGCTGGGAAACAGCAGTTTCAACCTAATGAAAAATTATTCTCAGATCTTAGAGCAGCCAAAACACTCCTTGGCTTTGTTCAGCATGAAAAAGGACAGCAACTAAGCAACAGCAAGAGATGCAGACAATAAGGAGCAAATAAATCTTGTTCCAAATGTACTGCAGATTCAAAACACCAAACATCAGGCCAAAAACAAGAGGGTAGCAAAGCTGCATCTTTTGCTAAGAAACAGAACAGCAGTACTGCTCTTCTGAAAAAGAGATGCTACAGAATACTTTAAAAACTATATTTATCTAACTTGTTCCAAATTTCATTTCCAGTAACAGCTAGGTTACAGGGCTAGGACAAACAGTATCAGCTTGCTAAAACAATACTAGAACAGTTGAAAGTTTGAACTAAGAACTTACCGGGGAAAGACACATGATGTTACTTCCTTGAACTCACTTAGGTCCTAATTTAACATTAAACCAGGAGATAAAATCCAAATAAGTTAACTGTTTTTCAGCCTCAGGACGATAGATAGCAGTAGCTACAATTATTCAGTCAGCTTCTAAAATTGAGATATAGGGACTGAATTCTCACCTCATAAGAGATGTATTTGTCAGCACTACCATAAATACCACCTACAAATACACAGAACTACAGACTAATTATTTCTGATTTGTCTGTGATTCCCAAGAGAAATGTTCTATCACCTCCAATACCCTATCCTATTATATAACCTAGACTACCTCTAGTTCCAGCTATGTTAACAGTTCTACTTAAGTGTTCCCAGCATTTAATATGACAGTGGAATATAAGCAGTCACTCCAGGTGGACAGCTGACAGCCTGCAGATTTAAATCTTCCAAGTGTCAAAAGTACAGGAACAACTGACAACTGCTTATGTTCCAATACCATCCAAACAGGTCCCAAGCTTCTTTCTTCCATCTCATAATCAAGTCTTCCCCGAAACACTCACAAGCCCTTGAGGATTGCAAGTAACGTAACCATCATGCAGGCCATCCTTCCAATGAAACCTTTGGTTTCTTCAGATAATGTCCTCAATGCCAATACATTGCTTAGTTTAACTTAATTGTTAGACTATTGCAGTCATGAAAGTATGCTCCCTCCAATTATTCAGACATTCCACCTCTTCACCCCAATGAACATCATCCTGTTATAAGACTTCTTATCATTCTATTACCTGTACTATACTATGAAAACAAGTATTCCCACTTTGTAAACTACAGAGAGAAAAATGCCACACAATAATGCTGAAGCTCCAAACCAGTATCTTAACAAGTCAGTCAAATTTACCTGCCATTATCCAAGCAGTTTCTGAAGGACTAGCAGATATGAGCAGAAACCACAACTCAATTCCAATGTTTAATTTGAACATTTTAAAAATTTGAAGAAGAATTCAACCCAACTAAGCTTTCTACATGACGATTTCAGAAAATAAAGCTGTAACCCAGAAGTAACAAGTGTTCTTTTAAAAAGACTTCTCTGTATAGACTGTCATATGCTTCCATTCACAAGAAAGTCTGGAGATAAGACTAAGACAAATACATTAAGGCATTTATTTAATCATCTGAACACTCAGAAGATTACTTACATCAGGTAGGGGACAATAGAACTGATGTATGGTATGCATAACATCCAGTAGCATATTGTGCCCAATAACAAGCTTGCCCTGTGAAAAGAACATTAAGTGTTAGTTACACCTAATGAGGGCCATGGCAAGGGCAATGTGTGAAAAGCACATATCCCAGATGGTAGCTGAGGGAAGCTGGGAACAAATACGAATCAAACCTCCCCATCACTTGCTCTCCGCCCATCCCACAGACTCCTCCATTCTCTCAGAGCAGCCACTCCTCTTTCCTCTACTCCCAACCACTCATCACAGCCTTCAGCAGCAGCTTGAAATGTTGAGAAGATACAATAGAACAGCTTGGTTTCCAAATGTATTCTATTTAAGATTGACGTCAAGTGATTTCTCACTCCACTATCTTTTAATTTACAACTTGTACAACAACTCGCAACATATTCTTTACGGTTGTAATATAGGGTAGTTATTAGGGTCATCATCTGGCTTCTCGCAATGCAGAACCTTTCACACCAGATGCTATACAAGCAAGCTCCTTCTTGAAAAAGTACAAGAAATTTTTTAAAGGTTAACTTTGATTCATTTGACATGACAACCTTTTCTTCTTCCCTGCATCCTCCATTTGCTAGAGAAAACAAAATGTATACTTTTTTTTTTTTTTTCCTTAAC
>NW_010509983.1:17545-28917 GCF_000687285.1 Phaethon lepturus
TCCCTACACAGCAGGCTGTAACAATTACATGAAAATAATTGGGCTGAAGGGGACAGCTGTAAAACTATAGCTTATTTTAACTATGTAAGTCAAAGAGAACCAGATGACCTTCTCTGATTAAGTCTTTAACTGCCAAAAAAAAAAAAAAAAACCAAAAACCAAAAAACAATATTTTCAGGACAAAGCAAAAAAGGCCTCAAAGCTTAATTACTTAAGAGAATCTTGTTCACAGCCCTAAGAAATTGGTATCGTTGACTCTTGCAGATAACGAGGTTGTTCATATCATTAGTTTAAGAGCTTACTTAACCTACCATAAGAGCCAGTGTAAAACATGAAGGAACATCAACTTAAAAAGAGAGAAAACACTTTAACTTGTATTTCATCTTATTTTCCAAAATGTAACAGCAAAAGAATTCTTTCTTTGAATTAATTAAATTTTTTTTTACAACCAAAGGTACATTAAAAATCATGGTAACTTACAGAATTAGCAATGGCATGAATGACTCTTGAAAATCCTACTGCATCATTCAGTTCTTCCTGTAAACAAAAATTCTGACATTAGTGAAACAAATACAAATATTGTCAAAACTGTACCTTCGAACTGGAAGACACAACAGTTTGGCTCAAACTGTCTCTCTCAGACATGACCAAGAGCAGACCATGGAGGAAATGTCAATATTTGGAGGATAAATGAGGTCAAAGCCGGATGCTGCTGACAGAATTCCAGTTTTATATGTAGCTCTAGTTCACTGTAAAGCTGGACAAGTCACAAGCTATTGTGGTGGATCGGCCAGAAGCCAAACACCCACTCTGCCTTTTGCTCACTCCTTTCCCAGGCAATAGGGTGGAAAGAAGAAAAAAAAAGAAATTCAAAGGAAGCCAAAAAGACTTGTGGATCGATATAATGACAGTTTAGTAAGAAAAGTAAAAGCTGCATGCACAAGCAAAGCAGAAAGAAGAATTCATTCACCACTTCCCATCAGCAGGCAGATGTCCAGCTGCTTCCTGGGAAGCAGGGCTTCCGCACGCTTAAAGGCTGCTTAGAAAGATAAAGACCCTAACCATGAGCTTCCCCTTCCAACCACTTGCCCACCCTCCCCAGCCTACTTGATTTTGGGGAAGGATGGGAGAGAGAGAGAGAGAGAAAGCCTTGACACTGTGCAAGCACTGTTCAGCAGTACCCAAAACACTTGTATGGTTTTAGCTGTTGACTGTTTTAGCCACAAATGCAAAGCACAGCAACATATGGGCTGCTATGAAGAAAGTTAACTTCATCCCAACCAGACCAATACAGCTGTAGTCAGCTCATTGTCAACACGTTATCTTCAATAGTGCTCAACAGCTATTAGACTGCAAACAGCTCAAGAAGATATTAAAATTAAGCTATGTATCTTTAGCCATATTTTTTTTACATACATTGTTATACGATGCAACAGGTTGAACCCTGATTGTTACTTCTATTAAAGTGAGATTGTATTTTTATGCTAACATTGAGATTGGGGAAGAAACATTCACTATTTATATAAACAAAAATAAGAAGAATTATTATACAAACACAACATTATATAATGTGAGTTACACATTTTAAATTGACCCAGATTGGGGGGGGGGGGGGGGGGGCACTGACTACAGCATCTATTCTAGTTTCACTTAAAGAATTTTTTTGTAACAGATTTTTCTTTTTCAGGTCTAGGGAAGTAATTTTTGCCTTGTATTACCTGTCTTTGTTCAACCAGAAGTAAAATTCAATAAAAATATTCAAAGTTATTTTAGTTCAGCTCTGGGTGCCACTATTCAGAGTGAGTAGTACACGTATAAAGACTGCTTCAGAAAAATCTACTGTAGTAGTACATTGTCTCTAACTTGCCTTTTGGAAAAGATGTCACATTAGTTGAGGTCTCTGTTAGATATTTCTCTCCCACTTAAAAGGCATTCTGCATGCAAGTACTATTTGCTCCACCCAAACTGACTTTATCTTGAAACATGTAAGCACAAATCACAAGAGTGTGATCAAAAATTCCTACGATTCAAGTCTTACGACTTCTTGAAACTTGCATCAGACTTAGTAAGCAAAGACATCAAGTCCCACAACAGTGCCTGAATATACCAGACACGATCTTCCAGGCAACTTGTTACTACAGTAGTCATGTGCAGCATGTTTCTATCAAGAAAAGTCAGATGACATATTAATTGTGCAGGACATTTTAACTCAGACAACTAAGAGCAAACAAGTTTTGTAAGAGAGTGCTCCTCCAAGGACAGATTGTAAGTTCAAATAATGTGAAAACTGGCTTGAGAATTTCTGCAAGACTTTTTGCAATGACTATCATTATACAGAAATAATAAATGTAATCAACTGATGTTTCCTGTTACTAGACCATGCTTCTCTGATAGAACAGGTTCATATAAGGAGGAATTCACTGCTCCAGAATATTGGTTCAGTATTCTGCAATTACTCAGTCTTTAAAATTTTGTGTCTTGCAACTCTTCTTGCTCTATTGCAAAGCACCAGTTATCTGGTAGAATTTGGAGGATCCATTTGAGACAACAGCCACAGCCAAACAAAAGGGAAATACTACCAAACCCCATCACACAATTTGGCATAGGTAATTGAAGTCATAGATTCTCCCCCTCCCTCTTTCACATAAACAATGAAATGGAACAAACTTACCTGTTCTTTTGCTTGTTTCTGCTGTTCTCTTCTTTTTCGTTCTTCTTCATTTACCTTACTAATAACAATGTATCTCTCCTTCTAAAAATAAAAAATGTATAGTTTGAGGAATGATTCAGAGAAGTTCATATTTAAGACCACTGCAAGTTTCTGTAAATTTACATTGTAAAGAAGATTGTTATACCTCAGCAGCAGTTACTTGGCAACATGCCTGTTTCTATTTTAAGCACCACTTTATCAACTACTCCCAAAAGCCTGCTTCAGAAAGCTGTATTAGATTCATGCACCAAACTTAACTTCTACTAACATCACTTTTTATTTCTGAGGAAAGGTTATCAGCATTTCCTCGTAAACAGTGAATTTCAAATAACTTTTGAAGCAGAGATTTGTGCTGGGAAGTGAGGATACAGCATGTGATGCCACTGTTTTTCCTCTACAATGAGGATCTACTTTTCGCCAACAGACTTACTTTTCACCAATGTCAGATGTCATGATAATGACATATGATTATGATCAGATATGATTATGATCAGATAATGTCAGATCCACTACATCTTAAAATACATTTTAGTATCCTTTTAAAAAAAATATTAAGCCACACAAATACATGCTTACACTTCATATGTTGGTCACATCTAATGTTTAGAAACTAGTTCATTGTATTCCATTTAAAATGTTTTGCATTTTGCGTAACAAAGCTCAAGCTAAATCTAAAAGTTAGGACACTTGGTAAAATTGAGAAACACAATTTCCTTTAAATAGAACAAATGTTACAGCCAGTAACATGCCTAGTTACCTTATCTGACTCCAGAGTTTCAACATGGATACCTTTTGGATACCTATATCAAAGCAAAAGAAAAGTAAATATAAGTAGTTATTAATTTGGCATTTAGCATACTGTAACTACAACAGTGATTTGGTAGTAACAATGAAACATGAAATTACAAGTCTTAAGTGCAAAAGAACTATTTAGAGTTCCTTTTTAATTTAAAATAACGCAAAATTTGAAGCAATAGGCTACTTAAATTGGCCTCCTTACGTTACCTAACAGTAACTAGCACTAAAATGTATTTTCTTATGCAATTTCCCATTCTACTGCTGTGGAACCTATAACTACTTATTTTAGTAATATTAAGTAAACATCATCTAGGTATTTCATGACAATGTAGAATGTCTGCTTTCCAAGAAATCCAAAACCAAAACACTGGTGAGAAAGCTCTCATTTACTTGCTTGCAGCTACAAGATAGCTTCTTTGGTGACTGCATACCTTTAATGTCACTTATTCTAGTATTTATAAACAACGCTGAACTTCCTGCTAACAGCAAGCTCTAATAGGATATATTAATAAAAATATATCCTATTTTTAAAGAAGTCGTTACTTCTCTTACAGTGTTGCATCACTCTGCCACAATCATGTTTAATTCCCAAAGTACTACCATACACAGAGCATCCAACCAACAGCAAGGTCAGAGAATATTGTCTTTCACTGCTTAACAAGTAGATATTACTCTGATCTTCCCATTATAATAAACTAACCACAATTATATAACCATGGCAGAACCAGTATGTCCTTTGCCCTCTGCTACTACTAAAACTAGTACTAGAGAACACATACTACAGTACTGTTGTATGCTCTCCACCCTGACTTCTCACACAATTTTGAACCCAGACCTCATTTTCAAGCTGTTTCATGTCACAGACCTTGGATGCACCAAAACACTGTTGCACAACAGAACACTTCAATAGAAAGAATGACCTGTGAAGAGTTCAGGACACAAGGGTAATCAATAACCTCACTGTTTTCTGCTTTAATTATCTCCATGCTAACTTCACAACTTTGCTATCTCTCACCAATATATACACACACACAGTGTACACAGCTGTATACCCATAAAACAACACAGCTGAATGTTAAAAAAAAAATTACAATGCACGAACACAATCTTCCATTCACTGACAGAATCTGCAAGAGTAAGTGTCAGACAAACATAACAGAACACCATGTGCTACTGGAAGCTATAGATGTTCTATCAATATATTAAAAAATTCACGGAAGAATTCTTGAAAACACCTCTCCAGATTATTTTCAAGCTCACTTCTTGAGATTCCATTTTAGAGAGAACTGTGTAAGTAACAGTGTGCCAGATACTGTTGCAACACTGAATTAACTAAACGTACAAAAAAAATTTCCACTGTATTTTCCATGTTTCAGCAGTCAGATGAAAATCTCATCTCTACAGCCTTATAGTTTCTCCTGAGGCTTAAGGGATATATTTAGGCAAAGATGCTGGATAAAGTACGCCAAGAAAGGAGAAAAAAATTAATACTAGAATTAGGAATAATTCAATCAGAAATGCTTATACTTAGCACCTAACAGAAAATTAAAAACATACCAGTACCTACTACAGAACTAGTAGTTTTTCAAGTAAAGGCCACAATCTGTATAAGCAGCACATGTACTTTTTGTTCATTAAAAACCTCTCAAGTTGCATTTGTTACATAATATTTGTTATATAATATATAGGCTGTGCTGTTCTAGTCACAGATTTTAGATAGGAATGATAAAATAAATACAAAACTTTAAAATATTCAAATGAATCATCACAAACCTGTTTAATGCAATTTATCTTTAAAACATTATAAGAGTCTTCTCATAAAGGGGGGAAAAAAAGTATAAATGAATCACCTGTGAGGTTAAGTAGATCAGATCTCACCCAGATTTCTTATCAGAAATACTAAAAATATACAGTTAGGCAGTATTACCAGTAACTTACTTCCAGCTCAAGGTCTGATAAATTAATTTCCTCTGAAATCTAAAATCAAAAGACAATTATGTTACTAATACTCCTCTTACAAAAGTGTTTCAAAGTAATAAAGTTCAATTAAAGCTGGTTCCGTGTTCATTTGTAGAAAGATTTTTAAAGCATAAGTCACTGCTACCAGAGCCTATAGGCTTGGAAGGGTTTTACTGAATTTTGATGTTCAGTTGCCAAGCTGTAAAGGCATTTAGACCATTTTGTACAGTTATCTGCATATATTCTCATAAGCAAATATTCTGTAGTCATGATTACTGAATATAGATACAGTGACTTTACCTTACCCCCAGCTTCGTAATGTTCTACTATTTCTAATTTTTTTTTTTTTTTTTTTTTTTTTTTTTTTTTTTTTTTAAATAACCATACTCTCAAAACATCTGGACTCCAAAGCTAAATAGACCATGGGAAGAAGACCCACTAACAAGAGTTTCAATACACAGCGTCAACTATGAATAACTGATAGCTCAATAGATTTCAGAAATTCGATTATAAAACGCATATCCAAGCCTTATGGAGCACTTTGGCAATATCAAAAGGAGGCTCACATACGCTTCTTGGATATGCTGAAATAGGCTGTCACTACATGCAGAAGTTATGGCTCATAAAGCAGAGTATGACATCCATATAAATTACTACATTTTCTCAACCTTCAGAGATTAGTCAAATGTAGATTTTGGTACAGTTAATCCAAGTAAAGATATTTTTCCCTGTCACTCCCTTAATTCTATATCGCCAAAATAAATAATTTTTGTAGAAGATATGTAATTTCAGAAACTGACCCTGTACATGGCTCCAGTTCCAAACTTTCATTTTCCTCATTCTTTAGTAAGTCTTCTATCTGTTCCCTGGAAGAAATAGATTATTTGGTTCTATATCCACTGTTTTCTTTTGACAACATTTGCAGCTCTCCCCAAAAGACAAGAAAACATTTCATAACAAAAAAGAACTATTTCACAGCTAGTGAACTAATAAAAACAGCTTCAACATACAAACACGTCACTACTGTTTGTGGTTTAGTTTCAACAAAAATCCAAGAATATTAAATTTTACTTACACTACTTTCTCAATGAATTTTTTCTGATCTTCAGGAATTGTTACAGGACACTTTGTGGCATTAGGAGAAATGTACGACAGAGATCCTGCACCATTGGCCTGAGAACGTTTTTCATCATACTGTTCCCTTAGTTGTCTTTCTTCTTCCTGATTTAAATACGGAATTCCTAAAAAGACCCCAACAACATTTAAAAGCTCAGAATAATTTAAGACAAATTAGGGATGTATGACTTAGCAAAGGCTTATTACTAACAAAGCATTTGCTAGTGTTACAGCCCCGAAGGCTCAAAACATATCCTTCCCTTTCAGTCGTCTGTTCTAGACCTCATTCTTTGCCCGTGTCTATACAGGCTTCCTTCTAGCACATGCCAGATTGGTTGGTACCACTGGACTCTTAACAGCTATATGCCTCATGCGCACAAGGCATGAGCCTGAGGACTGCAGAGCTGTAGATCACAACCACAAAAATATTTAGTACTCTTCTTCCCTGCTATCTGCATCACTTGAACAATAGACTGCAGCAGCACCTTTTACAATGCACTGACAGCTTTTCTAAAGTGTTACTACTGATCCATTATACAGCTACATAACTTGTTAATTTATCTACTTATGTTTAGCCACCAAATAAACAACTAAGCACTTATCTAAATAGGAATTCTATTCAGTTGAATCTATACAATGAATTTTGGAAAGGGAGTAACTATCAGCACAATTGTAGATTGGATAAGAATAATTCTAAGAACCTCAATATGTGCTAAGAGACTATCACTAATGGCTGCCTTTTTCGTTTTGCAAAAAATGAAGAAAGATGCCATCATAAATTTTACAGACTTTGAAAGAAAGAAAAAAAAAACCACAACTCACCGTTGCGAAAAACTTTATTAAAATCAAATCCTTGGTTTGCTAAAAAATCTATACTTGAACTCTGCAACAAAAGAAAATATCTTTACAATTGGCAAGAGTATCTGTGGCATAAAAAGATCAATCCAGTTGTTTTTACACTTTTTAAGAAATTATGCTAGGTCCAAAATCAAGAGCAATTAAGTTTATTACCCTAAAAAGAAGCCACAGAGACTTTAGGCAATGCTACTTTTGCTATTTATTTTCAACTTCCATAAAGTGTAAGAACAATACATACACTAAAGGGATAAAGATGAAAGAACAAGCTACGTGACGAGAAGAAACTAAAAAAAGCAAAATGTGGTTCAGGAGAATAAATCTGAGACCAGAAAAATGCTGGCAATAGCCTGGGAAGCAGTGAAAGTGAGATAAGCAGATGGGAATAAAGGATCGAACAGAAAACGCAAGGGAGCAGGAAGTCAGACAGGGGTCAGGGGGAAATAATCTTGCCAGGTTTGGAACATTATCTCCAATTCCAGAAATCACACAATGTAATGTGTAGCAAGATTTAAAAAGTCAAAGATATGCCCTTAAAGCTTGTTTTTAGGGATTGCTCTTAACTAATACTTATTTCTTGAGTAAGAAAAAATACAAACCCCAGAAACTTATGTTCTTCTGCCTTCTAAGCTGTTAAAACAATCAACCACTTCTCCTTCTACAATGATGTAGAGTTTTACTTGAAATATTTTTTACAAGTTTGCTGCAGGTATACCTTAACCAAACAAAATCAAACCTGTTTCTCTACTAACCTGACAGACAAACTTGACATCTGGTGAACTTCTGTTAAAGGGTTTTGGAAAAATGTAGAAATTAAATGACTTCATTATATACCTGTGAAAAAGATGAGTTGCATGTCAGTACAGTTTATCAATATTACTTCATGAATTCCTCAATTAAGAAAACAAGGAATAAGAGAGTAACAACATACTTTTCTTCTGTGTGATCATATTTAAAAGTGCAAAGGCCAAACTGAAAGAGCAAAAAATCCATGGAATGCTGGAAAGGAAAGGAAAACTTTGCATGAGAATAAAAATCGTACACATTTAAAGATAACCGGGGTGCATCCACAATAAATATGATTTCTATCCATTTCAAGATTAAGCAAATCTGAATCTTCTTAACCAACGTTTGTTCTGTCGGTAATTTTGAAGTAAATACACCAGAGTTTTTCAACTCGTTTTCATTCCCATTTAATCATCTTACTATTACCCAAGATGATTTGTAGTATGCACTTCCACTCTGTAAACAGACAAGAACTGAGGGAAGTCCCACCTCTCTCCACTTGTTGCTCACACACAAGAGATCCTGCAACTAAAGCAGCTGTCAGTCTCCTTCTCAACATTCATTTACATTCCCTCATAGCAGGCTGAGGGACACTGGTTGTATATAGTTTTCAAATACATGTAGTAATATTTAGTATTCTTCTAATCCACGTGGCTAACAGTGGATAACGTGACAGATATACTAGCATAGTCACTAGGCACTTTATCATCATGTCCTCTAGCATTTCAGAATTGTTAGAAAGGTTTTTAACACCACTGCAAGTGTACAAGAAAATAAACAAGCACTGTGGTCTCATTGAAGGACTTGTTCCTCCTGAGGGCCCATTTTAAATACGAAGAACATACAGGATTATTCAGTTTATCATAGGGAAAAAAATAATGGGTAGGAACAGGACATGCAAAATTAGTCCTCTTCTCTTATCTCCGAGTATAAAGATCAAAAATATCAATAATCAAGTAACTTTTACCAGCTAATAAGTTAAGTTTTAAGAAGGTGACAACAAAGAATTTGTGGCTGGCTTCTCATATACCAGACCTCTTACAATGAGCAACAGAGAGTGACTGTGTCTGCAGAGCCTGAATTGTCAGCTACCCTGAAGCTCTCAAAGGCTCATATTCAGCCAAATTAACAGAATATGGCATCCTCTAGCTTCTCAGATGCTCTTCAGAGACTGGTCTCTGCTTTTATCATCCCTTTTAGTGTGGAGGGGTTTGTTTGTTGCCGTTTTTTTGGTTTGGTCTTTTGTTTGTTTGGTTTTTTTAACTACAGCTTCCTGTCCAGTTTTTGCCATTTGTTGTCCTAATCTGTCAGCAGGAGTACTAACCAGTAATTCCCTCATCCTGCAGTGTCTCCTAACAGAATACTAGTAAACAGTGTTTACTGACTCCTTGGACACTTCAGGAAACAGCATGTGCCAAGATGCTTAGCATTTCTCTTTTCTGATTCCTTTCTCTTATGGGGAAAAACAAAAAACAAAAAACCACCACCAAGAAAAAACACCAAACCCACAACCCAAAACATCACAGTTTTGACCTTTTGACCCTCACACACCATATGTTGTCTCCTGTGGTCATTTGGCTATTTTCAAAACTCTTCCTACACCCTTCAGCACTGTTTTTTTGTGAGTATGTGCTGCAGAGAGGCAGAGGCGGTGGTGGTGGCAGCTGGCATTTAAGTTTTATTAGGGACAGTATATGCTGGAAGGGGGAGGCAGTTTGGTAGAGTCCCTACTCCTGATGTAGTTTCTCTGTCACCAAATTTCTCTTATCCAGTTATCCAGTACCCCTCTGAACTGAAAGTTTTTAACACTCTCAACATCCTTTAAAAAGTTCTACACATCTACTAACTCTTGCGTGAGGAATCACATCTGTCTGTTCTGACCGTGACTTCTGTAAGTTTAACGCAACATTCCCTAATTCTTGTGTTAGTAGAGACAATGAAACAAGCAATCCCCATCTGCTCTGTGTAACTCAATTTTACAGACCTCTGTCATATTTCCCTACAAGGAGTTCTAACCTTTTTCCAGCGTTTTCATTTTAGTCAAGGTAAACACATTACCTTTTTAAGTTTCTGATACCTTTCTTCTGGAGTGTCAAAGCCATTGGTTAACGCACTAACAGAAGGCCCATCGCTGATCCCTGAAAAAGCAGAACGTATTTTGCTTTGGGTAAGCTTCTCAAAATTTGCCACAGCAAAGAAATGCATCAACTGGCAATTTAAGAAAAACATTTTCACTTAAAGTACGTCAAGATTATTTCAGTTAAGAAAGGTTTTCTACTGCATAAAAGTATGCACACTAGCGTAAAAGCCACCCAGTTTAATAGTAGCGTTCTAGCAGTAAAGCTCTGCTGCTCTGGTTCCTACTCAACATGACAGTAACATGAGAATATCTACCAGTAACATAATGTTGATGGGTCTTTACAACACAATGCAGGATCAAAGTCAAACTAAAAACGGGAAGAGTGTTGTCCGTAGATTTACTGAATGATTTCATTACCTTATGCAATACACAACAGCAACTGTATTTCCATAATCACCATATCTCACAAAACCCAATCTTGATCACATTTATGTTTCATGGTTGACTAATCTCTGTATCCCAAAACTAAAGCATTTATAAAGGCATCTCTCTCATACACAGACCCTCTGGGTTTTACAAACATAAGAGTTCTTACTGCTGTCTTTCCCTGTCCAAGCACTTGCAAGCCCTCCTTTATTTATCCCATTCTCTTGCTTTCATGACACGTATAATTATTTTTTTTCCTGAGCTGCAACTTGAAAATCAATTAATATGTTAAAAGATGACTGTGGGGAGGGAGTAGAAGCAGCATGAGTACGACAGGTATCTTTACTTGACCAAAACCCAAAACCTTGCTATCAAACATGTAAGTGGTTTATTCATTTTGTGGTAGCCTTAGCTTCAGCTTTTTCAAGCCAACACTGAGATACGTTACACGAGCGAACCCGGGCACCTGGGACCCCGCACAGATATTGCCAACAGTCCAGAACCACAAAACGCGCGACTGTACCTGAAAACTCCCCATCAATGGCCAGGAAGTCCGACTCTTCAATGGCTTCATACACTTTGCTTAGGTTATCCTTAAAATCTGCGGGCAAAGGGGTAAAACACACCTGAGACTACTCCTAC
>NW_010509984.1:0-11827 GCF_000687285.1 Phaethon lepturus
GGGGGGGAAGAGGGAGACAGGGACAAAACATGAGACATCCCCATAGTTAAGGGATTTTTAATAAACACTAAATAACAACATTCACCAAACAGTCATTTTCCATGGCTGGAATGATCACAGTTGTCACAGAAAACCCAAGCTCATGTTCCCATGCTCAAGCAAGCACAGAAGCAATCTGAGCCCAGGTATCCTATATCACACTCCAGTATTGCATCCAGGAGTCCGCAAATCACAAGGAGGGAAGGACACATCAGCAGTACCTCACCCCATCCTCGCTGGCTCTGCGATAAGCACTCCAGTCCCGACACGCTTTTCTTCAACTGAAACCACTTTTTGGATTAGAGTAATCTAAGGATAATTTCATGTGAACCAACACCAGATTTTTCTAACGAACACATTATTAAACAAAAAAGAATCATCCAGCATGAAACTAAAGCTGTAATTCTGTAAAACTGGTGGGCACAACTTTGGAAACAACATTAGCGGAGTAACACAGAAAGAACTGTTCTGTGGTTTAGAGCTTCTAGGACAGAATAGGCCATACCAACTGTGATGGTGGGACTGAGCAGGGGATCATAAAAAACTTCTTCACACAACAGATCCTCCCTCTGCATGAGGTCTAAAAAGCCTGCTTGCACCTGCTCCTCTGCACTTGGAGAGCTACTCACTGAAAAGATAAAAAAACAACTGAAACAGTGCTACAGCAACAGCACCCCCAAAGAGAAGTTCCAGGAGCCGGGGGATGCACAATAGATGCCAACAGAAGCCAGATTATAGCTACCTGAAATGCAACAGGCAACTCCACATACAGATGATGTTTTGTTGTGTGTGAACAGAATCTATTCAGGTCAAAAAGCACTTTAGATGCAGCACACTGCAACTTCTGACTATATTCTATATATTTAAAATGGCTTCTGCCAGTAACAGAGAAAAAGCAAGGTGTCTGCTGGCACTCTGGTACTTATTCTCTCTGAAGCAGTAAGAATATTATTTAGGAATGACATTATTGGCAACCTTTCAAAGTCATTCAGTGCCAGATTTTTAAAAAATCCCATGTATCTCCCTTCCACAAGCACAGTGTCAGACACAGAGGGGGAGCTGCGCAGACAGATTGCAGTCCCCTCAACAAGGGGTCACTGGCAGGCACAGTTCACCAAACATGGTTTTTGAAAAATCAGAATAAACCTAAACATTACTCCTTGCCTTAGTTATTGTTGCTTGCAAATAGCTTAATACTTTGTTGCTGGAAGACTCAAGATAAAACACGTTTCCCTGTGGGATATCATATGAATCCTAGTTGCTCATCCACTAGAAATATCCTTATCTTTCAGACACCTGACGACGCTGCATTTCCCAGCAGTAAAATCCCTTTTTCTAGTCCTAACAGGTTTCCTAGTATGAACACCACACTCCCTCTCAATGCTTTGGTAGGCTTTCCAATTTACTGCCTGCTCTGATAGATGACCTACATTCACCATGACTCCATATTTTATTGCCTCTGAAGATCTTTAAAGAGATGCTATGCACTGAACTAAGGCACCCAAGTCAGCAATCTAGCCACCCTAAAGAGTCAAGGGAAAAATCTTCTCTAGTGACACAGTCTGAGTGGCTTAAAGGCAATTCAGAGGCAATTCTTTCATCCATTCTTTATAGAAATGCCCTAATGCATTAAGGCTTTTTACTCAAGCTTCTCACTTAAGCTCTTAAATTAACCCACAATGGATGAAGATCTGAAGTCATACAATATATGCCTGCTAGTATCCTAGACAGCAGCTTGTCAAAGAAAATAAAAAGGCCTAGCTGACAAACCATTACCTTCTGAGGAATTTCCAAATAAAAATAGTCTGGAGATAGCTTTTTAGAAGGAAAGGGAAAACTTGCAACCCAAGTAGAAGGGTCAGTCAGGACACCTGGCAGTAGGATGCAGAATTTTAAGGAAGCAAAGGCCCAAACTGCCCATCAAGCAACAGGGGAAAAAAAAAAAAAATCACAAGCATCCACAACAGATCCAGCTCCAGATATGGCCATGGCCAGACAGTCAGTCCTAGAGCTGCTGCTAGCTGCCCACAGCATACAAAGCAAGCGAGCTGGGGAGCATGTTGCACATTTGGACACTCACTTGCACTCATGTATCAGCAGCACTGTAGTCAAACCCAAAGAGAGGACTTACAGGAAGGAGCTCCAAAGCCTATAATGACATTTTCCAATTTGAATACAGTTTAATTTCTGGGATAACCTAGAGAAATCAATGAAGGGTGTGACTGATGAACTGTAGACACTGCATGTAGCTAGAGACTACAGCTGTTAGTGTAGACACTAACAGCTAGAGACACATCCAAACCCCAGACAAATCCCCATCCATTTCACTGGAATGAAGTGTTTGAACTGGGATCCATCCCTCATCCCCCAGAGCTGATACTACTGGGAATTGTATTGAAGGAGACAGTTTTCACCTGCTGTAACACTGCCACCAGAACAGGGTATCAGAGAGATTCCTGTAAACATAACTTCCAAAACTCAGTACTTCCAGGAACTAAATCAGTGCACCAAAATAGCTGGTTTATTGGCATTTAGATCTAATCTAATACCTGCCCTTCCAGGAATAACATCAAATTTTAGTGAACAGACAGTGCTACTCCAGTGTTCACATATAATAGCTTTTCATCCACAGGAACACCAAGGATTTTAGTTAACTGGACTGTATATTTCAGATTTAACCTCTCATTCTCTCCACCTGTAGTCTGGTATAGTCAGTCATTTATTGCAGGTGTATTAAAATGACTCGATCAATGTGTGCTCAGCAAGGTTTTAATTTTAATAGCATGACATGCATGGTATCATAAGTCCTATCTTAACAGCTCTCTTGAAAATTCTCTTTGTAACAGCCATCTCATTGGCTTTTGAAATGCAAAATACTTCTTTTGGTTTTCTCCCATAAAACTGCTTCAATACACTTAAAGTTTTAATTTTCTTTTTGAATGATTCCTCTACTTAAGTTTTAATTGCATTTTCATAGAATATTCCTTAATTGTCCTTCAATTATACATGTGGCTTACATAGATTTCTTTCCTCTCGGAGTTCTTCACTCCTGTTTTCAATTCCCTCAAAATCACTTAAAAGTTTGCCAAAACTGAATTCTAATTGGTAAACAAAATTCTCCTGTTCTAAAAGAATTTCTGTGAGCAACCAAGAAGAAAGAGTGGCATTGGTTTTTGATTGTAAATCACACTAGGGATGATTTTAAGTTTGAAATACCATATCTAATTGTATCACTTCATCTTACTAAGGTACGTCACCTTCCCTGAAATCTTCACTAAACTGAGCTGTAGGTGAAAGCCTCAACCACAGCAGTAGAATTCACTGCAGTAATTTAATAAAAAAGCCAAGTGTAAACTATTATGAACATGTGATTAACACTGAAGAACAAATATTTTGGACTGGTAGTTTAAGAGAAAAGGCCATCCAATACATGGCATATAATTCAGAGAAAGTGAGCACCAGGTGGGCCAAGGCAGACTGTCGATTTATTTCTGGCCACAAATAAAAGGAGCAGGAACCATTACAAAAGCAAATAGACTTCTCTTCTGCTGTATGCATACTGCGAAATGCAATGCTGCAGACTGATGTCACATTTCAGCAATGATGTTAAACAGAATGCTGTTTGAGTCATTAAAAAGATGTTTAAAAATTGCATTTTTTAAATTACTTATTGTGCTTAAAAACACTGAACCAGGATACTGCTGTGCCAGCCTAGTATTGCCCAGAAATACCAGAAGAGAAATACCTGGAACAAAACTGCACAAAAAGAAAAAAAGACAAAAAAAGAGGAAAGAAACAGAACAGAAACTAACAACTGAGATCTAGACAGGTCTGCACCACAGCCGAGATGCCATCTGCCTGTGCACTGAATGACATAACTTTCCATGTCTACATTCCTCAAGAAAAAAAGAAAATGAAGTGCCATGAGCTCAAAACTTTTTTAGTTCATAGCATGGGTACACAGAAAAGCTTAATTAAAACAAGCAGTGAGCAGGAGCACTGGTGTCTTCCCAGCCACAACCATTTCCTTTCCTTTGTCTATTCTGGAAGAGTGGAGACATCACAAAGAAAAACCTTCATTTCCAATGCAGCACAGCAGTTGCAAGCAAGGTTCCTTCACTGACCACTGCCACAAATCTACCTTTTTCAAACTAAGGCACAAATCAACGTAACTGTTATTGATTCCACTCCCATTAGCACACGCAGGGAATCCAGACAGGTGAGAAGGCGAGAACAGGCTGATGTCAGAGGAGCCACATGCTTCTGCACATATTACACCTCAGGCACTTATCACAGTAGCCTTTCTTCCTTTTCTATGCTACCCATACCCAGATCCACTAGTATCAGAGCAATCTGTCTTTATTCGGGGGAATGGATCTAACTTAATTAAATAGATGTATAAAGATGTTCATAAAGATGGACAGATTATATTAATATCTCCTACATTCCTGGAAGCTTCCTTTAAAAACCTCTTATAAATTTATCTTTCCTTTCAGGCAACTGAAAACTCATTCTTAACAGCAGCTGGACATGTTAGTCATGCTCAGAAGAGGGGTTTTTTTTTTTTATTCTTACTTTCTACAAATATCACATGGGCAGAAATGGGCATTAGCAGCAACGCAAAAGCTCTGTATGCCAATAACTTCCCTTCCTCATCAGAAAAGCTGCCGAGAACACCAGGAAGAACGGAGCTAACACTCAAAGTTACACACTCCTACTCCAGCTTCAAGGCTTAACACAAGCATATGGCTAAATACACTGACTGTCTTTAATACCTCAGAAATTTGAACAAAACTCTGCATTGATCTCACCAATAACTAAATATACTGTTCACCTCTTAAGTGAAAGACCCAGGCTTGCAAATTCAAGCCATTACAAGAGTGAATTCTCAACTGGGAGAGAGAATCACAACTATAGGACAGCTGGATGGCCTAATTACTGCTGCATGAGCACTGATTTCAGACAAGGCTTCCAGCTCATACATGCCACTGCAGAACAAACATCACTTACAGGTGAAAAGCTAAAATCACTGCCCCCAATATGCCAGGTCACCCAAATGAAATAAGCCCAGCTGTTTTCTCTTTGGTTCAGAGGCAGAGCAGTTCACAAATTAAATCTTTCCTTGCAGAGCAACAGCCAAGTGTAACTGCTTTTGTGATGGAAGAATAAGAAAAGTGTTTACCAGGGGGGATTTAGCAACCAGCCATAACATAGCCTGTGTAGTGCTAGGTTGCCTGTCTCTGTCAAATTAAAAGAGAAGTCTCAAAAAGGATCCTCATAGAGAATTATTATTCAAGGAAAGATTAATAGGGATCAGATATAAAAAGAGTCATTTTGTTTGTATTTCAGATGTCACAATTTCTTCAGAATAAGATTGAAATTTGAAATTAAGCACAAGGAAAAAAGATTCTGTAATATTCTCACCTTTCCCACTTGTAGGTCTTTAGCATCTTTAACAAACTATGTAGCAAAATGTGAATTATCACAACATATTACCTCACATCAATCCAATTAAAGAAATTTAAAAACATAACGAAGACAACCATACCCTTTGCTCCATTTCTAACACCTTATGTGAAACTATGACAATTTTGGATTGTCCATTTCCCTCCTCTTTTCATCCCTGTGAGAAGGGTTACACAGAGAAGCCCCTGCTCTACTGGCAGGCAGGTCTGTTACAGTGTAAGTCCCCATTGACTTCACAGCAGACGTACCAATGGAAAAATTAATGCAAAGCAGCAGGATTTCACCTATGATTTCATTTCAGCCTCCAATTTTACACAGATTTCATTGTTAGTAATAAAGACAGAAAAAAATTACTACAGACTCTTTCTCCAGGTAAGGTCAGTACACCACACTTCTTAGGTGATAAACTTAGCCAGCATGGTTTTTTCCAGCCTTACCTTTATTAATGCACAGTCCAAGGGCTGAGCAGCTACACACAGGCTGCTGTCTGGGGAAAGCTCTAAATCTCTCCTTATCTCTGAATGCAAGTGCCTTCTTTCCATGGTCAGCTTATAGGACATTTTATTTCAAGGTGGCTTTTTTTTTTTAGTGGGGGCATATTTAAATACCAGTACCTCCATCAAGAAAGTCTACCATTCCCCTACAGACACATTAGGCTGCCTATGAGGATACAGAAGCAAGATGCAGTCTTGCACAAATGATCCCCTGAGAATCAGGCACCTCTTGAATTCCACCGACGCCCTGCTCTCAGACTTCAAAAGAGCTAAGTGGTACACACACTGCCTGCTGGCCTTCTGCACAGGGCAAGTGTCACCCATGCTGACAGGCACATGCTTGTGAAGAAACAGACTGAGATGATATAGCCTGTTTCCTTTTAATTGTATCTAAGGCTGTGAAATTCCCACATTTTACAGACAGGAGATGTGGGCTTTTCATATTGAAAGAAATAATCAGTACATACAATCTTCCCAATTCTATCCCCAAGTCTCATAGTGTATTTTAATTTATTTTTAAATGCCTGAGTTTTTCTAGCAGTATGACTGCATGAAAATAAAAATTGATTTTTTTAATTTCTTATGCTTTTAAAGAAAGTTTAACTCTCAGGGACAGAGAATTAGCAATCTCCAGATCCCAATGTAGCATAAAGTCTCAAAAACCAGAAAGCAAGTAAAAAAGACTTCCATCTTTCTTTTTAAATCTTACACCACTAGGCAATAGTGATGAATCATAAAACAATGATTTTTTTTTTTTTAAATAGTTTTCACCAGTCTTGCATGTTTACAGAGAGTAATGGACAATCCAAGTGCGGTAATTTTTTAAGAAAGTGGTACATTAGCTGGTCTGCACATGTGCATTGATTCACCTGTTTTAAATTGACCTGTCAAACCAGTAAAAGCCAAGACCAACTCCATGTAAGTCATGGCACCAAATAGTCCCTTGGTAAATCTCAAATTGATGCCCGTTACCTGCCATGAGAACAGGGCGCCCCTGCCTAAGGAGGGAGCTATGGGAACTGCAGCAGTGGAAATAATTGCTGATATAGAGGCTAGATGGTAAGTGCCCCTTGGAGCTGTGCTGCAGCAGGCAATGCAGGCAGCACAAGCAGCCTTGAGATTCGTTATCTGAAACATAGAATCATCTGGAAAAAGCCACATTTCAGCAGTGCAGTAGAAAGGCCCCATCACTCCTGCTGCTTATCTGCAGGAATCTCCTGGGAGTGCTTCTTCCTGCATAAACTGTAATTACAAGGGCCTAATCGGTAAATTCCATGTTACATTTCATCTCTTTAAAATGTCTGTGTTACTTTCAATCCTTCCCTCTCATAATAGATCTGAGTGAATATGCAGAAACAAAGTGAAGAAATAAGCAAGGGCTCCCCTTTAAAGAGAGTGGGCTTGTTTCCAAGGCCACACAGAGAAATAGAGGGACACAATACTGTAAATGAACTACAACTTCAGTCACCTAATGCATCTGCAGCAACTGTTTTAGCACCATGTCTTTGAGCCAACAAAGGTTTTATTAAACATCATTTGTATATAGAACAACATTTTAAAATTACCTTCATACAGGCTGCTATGATATAGTGGCTGCATGTGGACTGGGGAAAAGTTTCAATTATAGTAGTTCTATTTAAAAAAAAAATAAAAAAATCTTTGTTATCTTCTGTCTGCCAGTCTAGTAAAGCAGACAATTTGGAAAAGCACCTCATACGAATACTGCAGCAGTCTCTGAGCACTGTTGGCATCTTCCATCATTTAACAAGGCATAAAATTCCCAACTGCTAAACCAGCCCATCCATAACAGTAGGTGTGCAATACCTGTTTGCATATATTCTGCATTACACTGGATCCATGAGGAACAGTCATCTTTACCATGTTTATCTGCTGCAGTTTGGAAGGCAATTCCTTCCACAATGTTCCCTTATAGATATCCACCTTTCAAACAGAGACTTCCTTTGTCACAGTTCAACCAAAATACATAGCAAAGGAAGGAGAGGGGCCTGGTGGGAACTTGATAGAAGATTTTTTTTTCTGTTTTGATTTTTTTTATACATTTATTTAGTAGGGTATTTAAGTGTTGCCAACTAAATTCAATACTCAATTCAAATAGAAGTTAGTTTCAGAGACATCAGATACATATAGGGACAGATTTTTGAGAATTTATTTTTCAGAAAGTTTTTTGAAAAATTTGGCCGCATTGCCAGTGATACTGTTACTCTCCCATCTTTTTCATGGGGTTGCACATTAGTCAGAGTCTTGAACCCCTCCATGGAATAACCTCTACTGCCTGAATAGACTTGAATCTACATTTTTCAGGTGAACGCTCCAATGTCTCCCATGAAGCTGCCCTATGAATGTTTAAACAGTCATTTCACACTGCTAGCACTAGAAAAATCCTTCCCTAATCAGACCTTAAGTGGCTGTGGCCCCTTTATTGCTGTCCCATGCCCTTTCCCCAAGCCTAAAGGGAATAAAATGAAGATACAAATCTCAACCACAATCTCACAACCACCCAAGAAGTCCTGCCAACCTGAACTGCACCTGGAAAACAGATGACAAAATGAGCTCATCCTTAGCAATTTGCATATAAAAGCACTTAGCTCATGTTTTGACACTCACTACACATCCAAGTTGATGTGTACTCAAGCTGACCTTTGTGCTTCTGATATCGTAGAAACAAAACACCTTTAAATTTCATAATGCTCCAGACTAGAAGACTAATTTGGATGACATTCAAAATATTCAGTGCTGTGATATGCCAGGTAAGTCAGTTACTCACTGTTCTTCCCCCAATATGTGACATTTTTCTTGATTTTTATTTCCCCCATAGCTTTCCCTTCAGATGGAGTTCCCATCTCAAGCCCATACAGCCAGCTGAGCTTTGAGAAGGACACACAGTCAAATGTGTGTTGTGTAGACACTGCAAAAATATCTTCCATTTCACTGCACTTTGCATCCCAGTATTTGCTGTAACTCTTCTATGCAGCACAACATGAAGCAACTCATCAGGGGATATTATACAAATGGCATCCAGTAGCAGAAAAACAAACCAGACCATCCTATCAGATCAGTAATTTTGGAGCTAATCAGCATGTAGAAATACTCATGGGGGTCTAGGAGAATCTCAAAAATAATCAGAATTTCCCTGACTGAATTGCTCATACGAAATACTTCTGGAGTAAGAAATTCAAACAGGTTCCAGAAATCCTTGGACACTATCTGGTTATTTTTATATACCAAATGCTTAGCCTCATATGAACTAGTACTTGCAACAGGCAACTCAGGGAGCATTCTTCTGCTTTCCTTAATTCTGCATTTACACATTCATTCTGGAATTAAAAATTAAAAAGCAACACTGATACGGGACTCAGCCCATCTCTTCCCTTTATCAGATTTGCAAAGTTATAAAAGTGATTACACTGAGGGACTGCAGTGCAGCTTCATGTATGCAGGTGGAATCTGCCCTTCTGAGCCCATCTCCATCGCCATTCAAATTAACAATCTTTAGAAAACAAGTAATCAAAAAACAACGTCCAGAGGTCAAATTCTGCACCCAGATACCCCAGCAGCTTTGAAGGATATAGCCAGGATTAAATCCTGCAAGTGCAAAAAAGAAACTGGCCTGTGGGCATTTTAATCACAGTAACTTTCATCAGAAGCACAGAAATGCAATTTGGTTATTGATTATTGGATACTTCTCACATTGATCACCACTAGATTCAAACTGATAGACATGTAAAAAGTAAAATGTAACCAACTAGTAAGAAATTGTCACACAGCAACACAAAAGCACTGAATGAAAAAAAAGTTGTGCTGAGGAGTTCTTGACATTGCTCTCCTGATGCCGAGACTCACAATCATATTCCCCATTATATATGTGAATATATTTATTTTGCCAATACAGTGGCCGCAGTAACACACAATTGGTTTGACACCAGCAATAGGTTTCTTGGCTTTCTCCCATTGTTTACAACCAGAATAACAGTATCCCTCACTTTCAGACATGAGAAAAAAAAAATTAACTTTCCTCAAGCTTATTTGAACTGTGCTTAGCCACAAGCTGTCCTTTCTCACATCATTCCAGCTACTACCAGCCAGAACTTCAGATGCTTTCATTCAGCAATTATAAGTCTTCCATTTTTGTATTATCGTCTAAAAATATTAACCATAATTTCCTGCCTAAACAGGAAAGTGAAAAGACTCTGGCCACCATCTATCAAGAGACTAAATAACACTTAAGCACATTAAGTTGCATTTGTGTTCCATTTAATTTCATTGCTTTCCAGTGCTGCCATTTGCCAATAGGATGTACTTGAACAGGAAGACAAAACCCAGTACACATTTCTAAATGTATAGAATGCATTTGAACATGATGAGAACTATAATTAATATGCAAACAAATCATAGGTGAGCATCTCAGAAATGTATTAAGTAATTAGGTATGGATTGACTTCATACCCAGAGGCATTTGTTCCATTTAAAGAAACGTTCATCATGTGTTAGACACTTAAGGGCCCAAAATGTCCCTGACAGTCCAGAGTGTGACGGCTTCCATGAGTAGCACATGTAGGTATTTTCCCACAGTCGCTTTATTATAAGTTGCTGATAAGTTGCTAAGTGTTCTGTGTCAAATTGGGAAGTCTCCTGTCAATGATAAAGACACACACAAAAAAAGCTAGTCCCTGTTTTGTTTCTGCTCAGTACCATGACTAGGATATCATTAGACTATGTCTACACTGTGGATTGCAGGCTGGCATTCTAGAGTTCGGGGCAAATAAAGCAGCAGAGTATCAGAAAGTCTCCAGCTGAAGTAACTCTGCAGTCAGTGTTCACAGCTACAATGCCAGAGTGGCCTGACTGCTGCTAGTGCTTCAGCAGATTTGCATGACCCAAGGATCGTATTGCTCCCCCAACGCTGTCTGCAATGGAAGAGTCCTAACTGCATCCTTTGATTTCCCTACCCAGCAGAGTGCAACAAACAATGTTGGGGAATATCCCAGCTGAAACCAGGACAAGATGTTATTAGACAGGAACACAGTACAGGAAAAAGAATGCTAATATGCTGTGGTGCAACCTCATGCAACCACATCTTAATTATCCATGTGATACTTTACACATGTATACATGCTCACACACACACTTAAAAAGGGTACAATAGCAGTGGAAAAGGCTCACATAGTACAAGAATTAAGGACTGGTAAAGGAAGCTAAGAAGTGGTAGGTTCTAAACAACAACAAAGAGGTTATGGATACATCACACAATTTCTAGTTAAACTATGGTACATCCTGACAAAGGATGTTGCAGATACCAAAGTTTATGTAAGTTTTGGGGAAGACCACACAAGTTGATGAAGGAGAAGCCCCAAAAGGTTACTAAATTATAGAAGCCACCTCTGCTTTGAAAGTCTCTGAGCTGCAAACTGTTGAAAAGATATGAAGAGTGGTTGGACATACTTGCCATATTTGTAAATTCTTTAGGCATCCACTTCTTGTCATTGCCGCAGAAAATAACTATGCAAGGTGAATCTTTAGTCTGAAACTGTGTAGCTACTCTTATGCTTATGTCCTTACAATGGTGTCATTGTAGGGCAGGCTATCATAGTACTAGCTTAATCCAGCATGATCAAGCAGAGCTGCAGAAATATGTCAGTATGGGCTTTAGCACAGAGTTCATACACAGAGTAAATTAATGAGTGGTCAGGAAGCCAGGAAAATTAGCCAGTGCTAAACTCAGCCCTGCTGTGGCTGGATTGTTTCTGGCACCTCAGCAGAAGTGGTGGATTTCAGCCATAAATACGCTGAGTTTATGAAACACTGATCAG
>NW_010509984.1:11858-33204 GCF_000687285.1 Phaethon lepturus
GTTTTGACACAATGGAAGCACAGCCCCAACCTAATATTATTCATGAAGCCTATGTGAGAAATTGTAAAAAGCACAAAGAAAACAAAAGTAAAAGTTAAGACATGAGAGGTAGGGCTTTTTTGTTCATGCTTGTTTTTTAAAATCTAATGCTATCTTCAAAGTAAGGATTTAAGATACTCCTCATGCATAATTTCTGGCAAGTGTGCTTATAACATCTTGTTGATATTTCACAGCTATCTCAGCAAATACTTCAGGCTGTTGGTGATTATTTATTGTTACACATACATCAACTACAGAATATTTAATTTCAGTAAAACATTATTCTGGGTAAGGAGACCTGAACAGGGCCTACACTACAAAACACTACAGGTAATTCAATATGGCAAGTAGAAAAGGCTCCATAATTTCCCTCTGTAACTGATTATTTCAAACTGTTCTACTCCATGATCTTTTAAATCATAATGGCCACGGTCATGTATAAAACTCTGTATTCCCCCACATCAATTCCTACCTGTGAAGCTCAGTATTCAAATGAGTCAAAAGTTTAACATTCTGCATCATTGTATGGAGCTTGATCCTACACTCTGACATAAAAGCTTCTGTAAAAGAACATAGGAGATGTACACCAGTTATCACCATTGTTTTTTTGTAGCCATGGTTGGCAAACAAAAAAACCCTAATCACATGCCCTAGCACCACCCCCCTTTCAAAATCATAAGCTTGACTTTTCAACCACATTGCAACTTGGCCTTCTCCGTAATCAAGAATTTAGATTGCTTTCTCTGGAAACATCATTCCTATGTATATTTGATACCTCAAGGTGTTTCTTATGTTGTTTATTTTCAAAGCAGAAGTGAACAAGGCGGCAACAATAGCTGGTATTGCCTGAAGAGGAAGTTGCACTCTCACATAGTCAAATTAAAAAAAAGTGACTGTATATTAATGTGTCTATTGCTTATTCATTACTCCTGCTGGAGGCCCACTCTAGCTTTCTCCTGTGCAATGGGAATTCTGTCATTGGCTTCAGTGGAAGCAGACATGGATCTCTTCGGAAGGATCCATTGACCACCAAATTAATCAGAAACCTTTAAGTTGTCTTGGGCTTTGTGTAACATTTCAGTGTCAACTCCTGACAACCTGTTCTAGGTCAAAGTTAAAATAGTTTTGCCTGAACAGAACTGAACTGCAGGCCAACATATTCCATTTCTATAACCTACAACAGAATTATCCAGTCCAGGTAAGTCCATTAATTACTATAATTACTGATGCTAGAATCATTTAGTAATTTAGTTTATTATAGGATTATTATTATTGTAAAGCTAGCATAACCACAATTCTAGCTCTATAAAAACTGTGCAATCCAGGCTGAAATGGCAGCATCTCCTAACACGAGCTATGGCCATCTCGAGCCACAAAGTAGATAGTGGCTTTTTCAATGGGGCCCGAGCTAGGGCCATCTCGAGCCACGAAGTAGATAGTGGCTTCCTAAGGGTGGCAAAGTCACAGCCACAGAAAATGCCCCTCTGGCACCATCTTTCCTGGTTGCTCTGGGGTGTTAAGATTAAGTTCCCCAGCTGTGTGATAAGTAGCAAAGATGCTGCTGACAGTATTGCCCTGTGCCTGTTTCCACCTTCACCCTCCTGCTGTTGTCCTGGGAGATTTTGCAGCAGTGACCTGGGCTGAGGGATGCCAAAGGCACCCACCTCTACATTCCCATTGCTTCAACTGCCCCCCAGCCACCAGCTCTTCCCTGGTTTCACAGGGCCAGGCGGAACTGACATATTTTGACCCTCAGGCAAAATTCTTTTCTCAGGACAATATACCCTAAGCACCCTTGAGCCAGCCCGTATTTATATATATGTTAACTTTTGGGTGCAAAGGGTTAAAGCTTGATGACAGGTAGTAATTTGCAGGGCACAGGACACTGCAAACCATGCCCCCAATTAACAGTCCACATAAAGCAAAACCTAGATGAAAAACTGGGGGCCTGGTAGAGGCTTTCACAGATATAACCTTAAGATTAGGAATACATCTGCAGTCCTTGGCTGTCATCATCACACTTGTTTCTAGCATGACTCCTCTTAAAGACGTTTCTGAAAACGTGGATTTCAGAACCAGCTCCTGAACTCTAAGGAAGAAAAGGCTCTATTATCTGCTCTTCCAAGGGCAATCAACAAAAGCACTGCATATTAAGTGCTTTACTACCTCATGGTAAACCTCTTCCTCCTTGTCTTCTCAAGTTCTCCACACAAAGCAAATGGTGACTATCAGGCATAGCCTTGGAAGACAAAAGTAGCTTTAGCAGCCAAAGCATTACTGTTTCTTTTAGCCTTTACTGTTATTTCAGTATTTTTAATCAATTAACAAATCATGTCTATTAAGAGACCCCATGAACAGCTACAGAAAACTGCACTCAACTGTTTGGACTTGGTTCTTTGCCATTCCTTACCAATAGAAAAGAGAACTGTGATTAGGTAGCAGGGAGCTCTCTAAGAGAGGAGAATTTTTTTTTTTTTAATGTATGAAATCACTGATGTTTATGCTGTGGATCCTACTTTTTGTTTTCCTACAAAAAGAAATACTTTCTTTTTCTTGCACTAAATCATGCACTCACTGTGCAACCTGGCCCTCTTTTCAGGGAGCTGACTGCATTTGCATAAACAATAACAGTCTAATGGTTATCAAGTTATTAATTCTTCATTAAAGCATACAGCTGTATAAAAAGACTTTTTCTATCCTTAGAAAAATTCAAGTGTAAGTGTTATTAAAAAAGGAAGCCGTTGAACAATTGTAGATCTTGGAGATTAAAGATCATCAGTGCTAGCAAGTAAAGCAATCAAAACATAGAAAATTTATGGAAAGAGATAGATTTTCATTGATTTGTTACTTATTCCTTACTGCACAAAAGTTTTATTTACATACAGATATAATTCCAGATGAGAAATAAAACTTTATCTGTTGTATTTTAAAATAAGCCAAATATAAAGAAATTAGTAAAGACTGGGGCATTATAAAATAGTGAACCAGTAATAGTAGGAAATTCTCAAACATACACTTGCTCACAGCTTTTATAACTGAGGCAGTTTGGGTGGAAAAGCTACCTCTACATTTTTTCCCTCTGCATCTTGTCAGTCTTCCCTTCATTGCTATGTCCTTCGGATTCCAAAATGGGTACTGTGCTAAAAGTGTATAGAAATATACATTAACATAATATAAATATATTACATAAAAATGTTTAGATTTCTCATTTAGCAATTTTACACTCTGGAATTTTACTTTTTGTGAAGTTTTGAGGGCAATTGTTAGTAAGGGTTGAAAAAGGACTGAGAGCATAGTATGCTTCTGCTATCAATTCCCACTTTACTGTTGAAGTTTCCTTCTGCCCCAAGTGCCCGGGAGGCACTCACATATACATGTTTCAAACACTAACCTGTATGATACACATTATAGTGAGATGGTTGTAGTGTCCATAATGCCTCCTGCCAACAATCAAGAACTTCAACATACTGTCTTGGCATTTCTAAGGGAAATGGAGACTGTTTGGGATAGAAATCAGATCCTGTCAGTAAGAGACTGAGGTTATCACTCAACAATCAATGTATGCCTTCAACATAGAGACAGGTGGAGTTTAAGAAACACAGAGGAAAGGCAGAGACAGCAAATACTATCCCACCAACACCCCAGAAAGGTTCAATGAAATGTACATAGAGAAATGTAAAGTAGCCCCCTCTTTCTCACAGTTAAATAGAAAGGCTTCAGGCATGTGCTAGAGGCTTGTATCTCCACACTAGTTCCAGTTTTTCCACTTTATTATCATCCAATCTATGTAGTCCAGATTCTGATCCCGTTGCTGATACTGAATAGCATCCCTGGATACGACAACACAAAAAGAACTCATGATGGAATGGATCTGGAGGTGAATATACAACCCCACTGGTTACTACATTGCACTCCAAGCATTTAACTGACTACATAAATACTCTAATCTGGGATAAGTGCTGCAAACTTTTACTCTGATTTGGTCAGCTTACTCTGCAAAGGCTTCTTTTGAATTCAGTTGGGCTGTCCATGGAGTGACATTCAGAGTCAGGACAGTAGAACCCAATCCAATGTAATTAATACCTTGCAATCAAAGAAACCTATATCTCCAAAAAGATTCCTCAGTCTCCAGACAGTATGGGAAGTTGTAAGCTAAGTGGAAAACATGGTCCTTCTTTCCTTTATAAAAGGTACTAAAGCATCTTCTACCAACAATGAGCCATTGCATAAATCTAAATGAAGAAAGCCTGTTCACTGAGCAAAGACAAAACAAGTTACTGTATATCACAGCAGAGGAAGGATCTAAAGATCAAAGGCTACATACCATTTCCTGCAATGTGTTTTTCCAGGCTACAGCACGGTCTACAGTAGAGAGGGGAAAAACTATGAAAGGGTGGGAGCAGTGCATGTTTAGGCTCTATTAGATAAACACCCAGACACACACACAAGAAAAGCCATGCTTGTGTAGTGGAACCAATGTCTGTAGCCATATTAAATAGTCCCTTTTTTCTGTTGTGGCTTCCCCCCCGCCCAGTATTTCCTTTGATAGGTTCTTCTCCCATATTAGCTCTTTTAGGCTCACTCGAAGTCAAACAAGTGAGAAGTCTGGCTATGGATTCAAACTCCTAACTGCATGCCTTGTTTTGCTACAAGAGAAACGCTTACTTGATGGCTCCTGATGGCCTGTGGATAAAGGCCGCTTCACTATTCATAGCACAGCATGCAGCACTCTCCTTAAATCTAAGGAACATATTGCACAACATTATATGATTATGTATAGAGAGAAAAAAATACATCACAAAACCAGCTACAAAACAAAAGTAATAGCAATTTTGTAAGAGCTTTTTGAAAGGCTTCAAATTCCAGCTCTCAAAGTCATCAAAGTAAAGCCTTTCTCCTCACTGCATTATATCCTTTGCCTGTATTGATTATTCTTTTGTATTGCAATGCCCCTAGGTTTTCTCAAGAGGTTCTTACAGAGCATTAGGGACTGCAAGTGCTATGGATTCTAACAAAAATGCTGTGAAAGGGAGAGCAACAGAAGTGATCAGGAGTCCTTCTCACACACACTGAACCTCTCAACAACACCTCCCGCACAGTCGCTCTCAGGGACAAAGATGCTTCTCTATCGCAAAGAGAAAAGATGGGGTAGGAGTAGATGTGCTGCCACTGTGGAGGGTTAAATACCATGCTTAACAGTGCCAGCTTTCAGAACAAACACACAGTCAGGTGCTACAACGGTTTGAGACTAGGCAGCAAGACCCTCCATGCACACTGCTCACATCACCAGTCTCATGGGAGAGGCCCTGAGCAAGCACTCAGATTCAGGAGCATGTAGGGAGTACTGATGGGCCAGGTGCTAGAAGGCAGAATTCATTTCTGAAGCCATTCATTCTGTGAGGGCTACACAAGCTGCTGTGTTTGCCAGATGAGCCCAGTTCTGTGGTCAGAAAGAATATCTCTGCTCACAGAAAGGAAATAGAACACATTAATCATGGAAACACTAGTGTTGTTATTAGCCTTCTCAGATAGGTGAGGTCTACAGGTCTGAAAAATACAGAGCCCTTCAAAAGCAAACCATAGTCTCTCCCAGAGGAAAGAAACATGACTAAGACAGTCTTTCATTCTCCTTCTCTTTTTTTTTTTTTCCTAGGAGGGAGAAATTGAATGTACATCTGCCCTGGCCTAACATCGAACAGTCAGAGAGGGCCACAGTTATTGCTGGGCTGAGGCATGCACACCAGCGCTGGTCACAATTCAGAAGCCATCATGCAGCCACAGTTCCCACCTGTCAGACCGAGATATTCCTGGGGAAATAAGCATGGGGAAAATAGCTATTGCCATGTGGTGACTGTAGGTGAAGTCTAACTTTTTCACATGGTGACTACCACAGCCAGCCCAGAGCAAAGAGGCCTCCTTTGTTTGTTTTTACCCCAGAGCAAGGGCCTGAGTTCTTTTGTTTATTTATTTCTTTTTCCCTGACAGCTGGGGACTGCACTCCTTTTGTTCTGGAAGCCAAGGGCTGGTTTGTTTTACATTCCCCTGACAACCAATGCTCTATGGTGGGTTTTCCTGACTCAAGAGACAAACCAGTTATTTATTTCAGTAAAGACCAACAGCTTCAGGTGTGCCCCAGAGCGACATAACTCCCAGTTTAGGACAATGATTGAGGACAGTATTTATCCTCGTTTCTCCTTGTCGGAGTAGCTAGCAGCGGTAGAGACCCCTTCTTGTCTGTTCTTCACCTTATCAACCGTTCAAACACTTCAGTTTGCGAGTGGCCTACTGAGGCGCTACCCAGAGAGTCCTTGCAGGCAGCCAGTGCAGCTACACAGCTGCCCCTCTGCTTTCACTCTCCTGCAATCATGGTCAGCACCCACAAAGAGCAGGCAATTCTCTCCACCACACCTACTTTTAGCAGTCCATAAGCTGACGAGCCATTTCTTTCTGTCAATGCAGCGTATGCCTTTGCCTCTAGAAGCACAAATGCACCCCTCCGATCACATTGATAATGTCTGTGGAGACGGACTGACTTCGCAGTTATCAGCCTTCCGCTATATTCACACCACCAGTGCCTTGTATCACAACATGCCTCATTCTCCTCTCCCCTATGTGACAAATACTAACCAGCATTTTACTGCCAATCCAGAGGCATTGCTTCATACTCCCAAAAGCTCCCTTCATAATAGTTACACTTTACTCTCACTCAGGAGAAGGACAGTTTTTACTAATATTGTCCGTTCTATTGCAAAAATGGAAAACACTTTTTCCTCACATAAAACTATATCAGCATATTTAAATACGCTCTACCATGCAGAAATCTCTATTCTTTCTTAGTTTTATAGAGCAGCTTTCAGTCCAGTGGTTTTCATGCGAAGGTCTTATTTTAAAGGCTTAAAAAAAAAATTTTCACAAAAACTGGAGAAAAAGACAGTGAGATTGCAGTTATATTGAAATGACATCAACTGAATTCAAATTAGTAAAAGGTAATGACATCATACATCAACATCAAGGTGTCTTTTTAAAATATCACAAGTACGATCAGTTTTGGCGCTGTTTCCCTGTCTGAATCCAAGGCTTCTCCCTAGTTTTATTTTTAGTATCATTTCTGAGCATTAAACAATTCAGCCAACCACTTAACTCTAAGCATGTGACTAGTCTCACTGAAATAAAAGTGCTTTCTGAACGTGAATTATCTTTAGTTCTCAAAAAGTCATTCAAATTGTATTTAAATGTAGACAACTCTTATACCTGCAAAAAATCTAAAAGTAAACAATTTACTATCAAAGTTTATAGCAAGCACTTCAACTAGGCAATAATGTTGACACTCATTGGCTTAGTTCTTTGTTTTATGGAGAAAACATACAGAAAACCTCACTCCATTTACCAATCCTTTGGGAGATTTTCATTACTGGCCTTATATAAGAGCAATTGAAGATAGAAACAAAATATTATTTAACAAGGTTTTATATGACAACATAAAGAGTGACTGCTAGCTGAGTGTTGATTCAGACATATTTCTGCCAAGGTCACTTCCCTGCCAAAATATACTTCCAATAACCATACATAAATTTTATTTTTAATAAATAACCACTAAATGGTTGTATAAACAGAGTAAACTGTGGGTAACTGTAGTTTATAATGAATATCTGTTGCAGTGACATTAACAAATACCTGGCACAGACTGGCAGCGAGTCAGTGCCACCATCACTAGCTTGTTGGTTGGTGGCAAACCAAATGATGTTGGAACAGATCAGTGGTTTCCCTTGATGAGAAATCTACATCCTCACTACATCAACTTTCACACCCCTGAAGTATCGCTCATGTTTGTACTTTTCAGACATTTGGTTTTGGAAAGCTTACAGCTTATAAAGGAATAGTCACTGACCCGGAAAGTCACTGTGGCAAGACTGTTCCCTATACCCTGCCCAAAACATAAACACATAAAACACGCTTATATGGAGGCCGTGTGGTCTGCAGTTTGAAATAGGAGTCCAAGATTAAAAAAAGTCAGCTACCAACTCCTCGTGTGACCTTGGGCAAGTCTTTCAACACCCTTATCCTTCAGTTCCCTAACCATGTAACTAAGAGTGATGGAGAGGGCTTTGTGAAGGTTATTGATTGATCACTGTTTGCAAAGCCTGCTGAGATGCCACTGTGAAAAGCATTAAACTCTATGTGTTTAAAGGATCGATGTATGTTATTACATTATTATTGAAATAATGGTGAATACACTGTAAAAAAAAAGAGAAAGAAAGAGAAAAATAGTTGCAGACCAACCTGAAAAAGAGGAGTTATATTTGTTACAGTATATCTTATCTTGTAGCAGCAGTTAAAGAAAGTACGAGGAGACTCTTTTTTAAGAAAGGGTCTGATGCCAAGGGCACTCAGCACCACCCATTATGCAACCTCACTCTTCTCAAGGACTTATTTGGGAGCCACCCATTTAAGTCTTCACAGTGGTGACCATTCATGCAATTTTCTCCAGGTAAATCACCTAGTTCCTTCAAAAAGCTGCCTTGTAATTTTCTTATTACAAAATCAGTTTTATGTTTATGCTTTCCTCTACCACATGTATGTTTAGGTAAATTTTGATTTCCCACCTACACAAATGCAAGGGACATTTTACAGTTTTCTTAAGTATGGATATATTTACAACTGCAATTTCTCTAAAATGACATTCAGCCAAGATTGATTATTTGCTGCAAAATGAGCAGAGGAAAGAGAAAGAAAGGAGCTGTCAAGCATTCCTGATTTAGGAAGTAGGAAAAATAGGCATATCTTTGAAAATACAGACCCTTTTGTTAAAGAATGAAACGTACACTGAACAAATAGTAGGTGGAATTCTACAGGTCCTGATGCTAATGGAAGAAATAGTTAAGACAGCAGAAAAACCCCTTGTGTTTTCAAAGGCTTCAAATGCATTTATACTAGGTGGGCCTTTTCCCAGTGAGACTCCATTAATTTCCTGGGACTTGAAGATGCATGTGGTCCATTTGCATGATGCATTTATCCCATTGCCACCAGGTCATGCTTTTCTTAATTTACTCCATTTATCAAGCTTCCTCTTACATCTTAAAATAATACTGCCATTCCTACCTCCCTGTGGCCAGTGAACTTCTCCACTGCAAATTATCAGTATATTTTATCAGCATTTTGTTATTGGTGTGCTCTGGAATTACTATATAATCAAGTTTTGCAACAAGCTACATAGAATACAAAGGTGGCTTTTCTCAGATATTTCTCTCAAAAACAACAAAGAAAACCACCTTGCTTCCCTGTGACCTGAAAATTTGCAGTAACTGCTTTGATAGAAAAACAGGATTCCTTTAATTTTTAGCATTATAATCCTTGTAAAATACTGGCCAAGGTGGAGGTTCTGGTAGCTTTATTGACAGAAAATAGCACTGAAACCTGAGAATCTTCCAATTGACTTTGACAACTTGCAGAGTAAGGTTATTAAATTAACCAAGTCACATCTGTGAATTCTAAACAAAGACCCTAACATATGGTTTGACACCTTTGCCACTGCTGTTAGAAAACGTATGTATTTACTTATTAAGCTTAGGTATTTAAATTGATATATAGCCTATTCTAACAATAATAATCAAAAGTTGTGTCTCCAATTAGTGAAAAAAACTAAATCGTATATGTTTCTATAGACCCAGATATTAGCCAAGATGTGGGCATTTGCAGCATTATTGTCCCATTAAACCTATAACATCACCTTTAAATGGAGATGACAGTTCTTCCCATCTGTGGTAAGAACTCAGCCTGCTTAACAGTAAAAGCTGTGGTAAAAAAACTCACCCCCTCCACCTGTCTCATACAGAAACAGCCAAAATGTGCTCCACTTACTTACAGTTTTGTTAAATGAAGTAATGTCCATTAGGGACTGAACAGAAACTATTACACCTCTTTTGCACAGTACCATACAGTTGATACGTGGCTTAACATGTTTTAAACTAGAGCTATATAAACAAAGCAGAGCAGCCAACTCCCAATATTTGACCTTGATTTTATATAATGTATCCAAAAGTAGATTCACTGAAATTTTACAAGGACTTCGCATTCGTTTTGCCTTTTTTCCATGGGTCACTGTAGCAGCACACTCAATGGCTATTATGCTTAGCTAAGTTTAGAATATTTTGTCTGCTTCTCAAGCACATTGGCTCTTTCCAACTCTAAATAAACCACTGAAAGGCTTCAGGAAGCTTTTCAGTACTAGAGCACACACAGCTAACTTGCAACAACTGGAAAGGGGTTTGTGTATTTGATGCAGATTGTGGGCTTTGGGTAAGGACAGGGAGCTGGAGATTAGGGTGGTTTTTTGTGTGCATATATACATGGTATTTTTAAGATGTGGGGGATCCTTTCCCAGAGGCAAGATTTGAAAAGCTGTCTAACAATCACCAGAAAAATGGCAGGTAAGATCAAGGAAAAAAGCTGAGGACCAAGCCGGGATGCTAGGTGACACACACACATTCACAGCCAGGCCTGTGCGATTGCTAGGAACGCTCAGCTGCCCAGGCAGCATCCCTCTTCCTTGGGGCCAAAGCCAGGTTGCACTTTCCAGCTCTTGCCCACAGCCCAGTCTTTATGAACTCCATAGGGAACATTTATCTATCTCTAGCCTCCGAATCCTTCAAACTCAGGCTCAGGGGTTAACCGGGATATGTGTTCCCCTAGCCCCCTGCAAAGGGGTACAGACAGCCCTTCGGTACAATGCTCTAATCTTACATTTAGCATAATGTGACAGGGGAGATTCTACTTCCTTGTAAAACAATGGAAAAGTCCCTGCATGGTTTTGAAAGCAGCCTTTTTTCCACACCAGCTTTCAGAGACATGCTCCTCCATCCCCCCAGGTTGCAGCACACCCGCCCGTCACTCACAGCTGCTTTCAAATTTCTTAATTAGAACACAGGTGGAGCTCAAGGCACTATACCATGAACACTTCAAACATTACAACCTGTGTGGGTTTTAAACACTGCCACTGGTCCCAGAGATGGCTGCTAAAAGTACTAATGACTAGGATAAAGCTCTTTAAGAAACAGGAAAGCACATTCATGTCTTCTCTTTAGAGTATTATTTTTCACTCTGCATATTGTTCAGTTAAAACAGCTTCAAAGTCTCAATGCATAATAAGCATCAGAGGGAAAGGAGAAGATACCAGAGCTTGACTCCAAGCTGCTGTGAGGTGATTTCATACTAAACTCGACAAAACACAGCAAGTCTTAAGGCTCTTTGAAAGGACAGAGTTTATCGCAGGTTGCTATTTGACCCAGTTGGCAGATATTTTAGCTCTCTCTCCAAGCCTGAAACTTGGCAGACAACACAAGTTTCTTTTTCTCCTCAGTGAGATATCTGGTTTTCTTTCTGAGTATCCAAACAATTGGGCCTAAAGTTCACTTTTGCTGCATAGACATTAATTGATTTGACAAGATAAATTACAAGAAAACAAACCAAAAAAATGCTCTAAATTTAAAGTATGATACGAAGTTAGTGCTAAAGCTGAATCACCATTAATGTTCTCCTCACAAGAGAGATATTTCCTAGAGACAAGATCAGCAGCCTCAGACTCACCTGCACATGGACAGCAAGGGCCAGCAGCAGCCCAGGCTCCTCAGGGCCAGGCCGGGGTAGCCCCCAGCACTGGTGTGTGCATTGGATCGGATGGGCTGGGCCGTGCTGGAGACCAGGATGACTGTGGCATTGCTCAGGAAGGGAGCCAGGCTACTGGGCTGGGCTTAAATAGGGCTCCTGGGCCCGGGGGCAGGTGTGGGGAGGCCCCAGGTGAGGCTGATCAAGGCAATTAAGGCCTCAGGCCCTGCCCGCAGCAACCTGCTACGGGGACTTCCAGAGAGCAGGTGTGAAACACTGGGCCGAATCTCACCTTCGGCTTCCAAATCTGGCGACTATCCCCTCAGAGTTCCCAACGACTCCCAGGTTTAAAACGTTTTTCCTCTCTTCTCAAACAGCCTTGCAGTTACATCTGATTTTGTAGGCATTGTTTAAGCCTGGCAACTAACATGTGAATTTGACATTGAACACAGAGTCACTTAAAAGAAGTGGGGAGATGGAAAATACCTCTGTGGTTATACAGTGCATCCCGTGCCAATGGACAGTTGCTCCCAAAAGTTTTCTGCCCTTTGAAGCCATTTGAGCCATGAGACTCCCACCAGCTCCCTCGGGAGGTAATTCTACACCATACGCAGTGATGTTTCCTGACAGCCTAAATTTTCTTTTGCCCGACTTCATGTCTTTATTCCTAATAATACACCCTTCAGCCACCCTAAAAATCCTCTCTTCTTAATGTTTGGACCCTTGCAGTACGCTAGACAGTTCACATATCCTCTTTAGTCATTATTTCCTCATTCAGATATTTCTTTTGGAAAATAAACTTGGCAGAGACCAGAAGACAGCTCTATTACCATCAAGCCTCCTGTGAATGCAACTGGAAAAAGAAAAGCTCCTCAGTTAAGTACTTCAATGTGCAAATAACACACTTCGGAGTTAACAGCAATCCCCAGAGTGGTGATTCTCAGAAGCTCTGTACGTGGAAATCTCACCCTGGGACAGAGAAGGAGCTTGAACCGGCTTAGGAATTGAGGAGGAAGATAGTGTGTTCTCATCACTAAAGCACATGAGTTGGATTATCTGAAGCTACTCCTGGCTCTGCCATCAAACTACTGTGTGGTCTCCTGTGCCTTTGTTTCCCTATCTATCAAATGGGTTTATGGGAATTTGGCTGCTTTTTTTTCCCTCTTAGTCTTTCTTTTGAGTCTCGGATTCCAATCCTGGGGCAAGCAAAAAATTGAGTGGAGAGGAGTACTGTAGAAAAAAGTTCCCTGCAAAATGCTTTGAGCCCTAAAAGCATCAGCTTACGTACCACATCTACAGTTCAAATACTGAAGGAATTAAAAATTTCCTCCTGCTCACTTGATGAGGAGGAAGCAAAACACTTCCCAAACTCAAGGAAGAATTTGTGACAAAAGTCTGTCAAAGGTCTTTAGAGTGGTGCTGACATTCCAGTTTTGACTGGGAAGTGAACAGGAGAATGGAAATCTGTCAAATGATATGACGGACTGCTTCCTTGCTCTCCATCCAGCACATGAACACTGATGTAAGTGGTAGCTGGGGTGTGACTCGAGTACCTTGTTTGGAAGCATTCTTGGTGCAAATCTCAGCACCATTATGCTATGGTGGTATGATACCGACAGACTAGTTCACAGGAGATGAGAGGCACCATTTAGTTTCCCTAGTCACTACACAGCTCCAGCAACCACAACACTCACCAGACCCTAAACCCCAAGCTAAACTTTGTACTGATTTTGCAGCACCCATCCCTGCTCATTCATCACTTCCTACAGATAGTATATCTACTAACCATCTTGGCATCAGCACCCAAAACCAGCTTCCGTTTTTTTGTCATGACCCAAATTACACAGTGGGATTTGGATGAATTGCAAGAAATTGCAGCTGAATTTTCAAACCTGCATGGGAAGAAAACCAGAACAACTTTCTCCAAACCAAAGGAAGATTTCTCCACTCTGTTTTCCAGGGATAAAAAGCTGGAATAGAAACTAGTTTTTACAGAGATGAACCTTAGGAGGTAGAGGCACAGGGACATATCATCCACTACCTCCAGTCTTTTTCTTGAGTACCTGCTCCTGGCCATTCACAGCTGAACATAGGTACCAAAATGTTTTTCAGGAACTGAGTACTCTATGCCAGAACTGACTAATTGTGAATGTGTTTAGCACCCAAATCAGACAGCCCTATGCTTGAGAAAATATTTCAGAAAAGAGAATTCCTCCTCTGCATCAGCCTCCCAAATTCTTTTGGTTCAGCTTCAGCTGATATTTTCTAAGCCTATGATTGTTTGATTAGCGGAGTATAAGGAAAATGTGGCAAAGCCATACCTCATCTCCTTGCCAACAGCTCCTCTACCTCTTTGTGAGTTAAAACAGTACGCTACGTGTAACCTGAGTTAATTTACGGGTTATTTCCTATCATTACTGAAAGTGAATCATCTAATACCATATGATGAGAGCTAAGTCAGAGCCAAGTTCTCAATACAGTCTCCTCAACAACATGACAATGAGTCCTTTTCCTGTATTATTTCTTTTTACTGCATCCTGTAAGACTAGGCTTAATTTTGCAGAAGTACACAATTATAAGGATGAACTGGACAACATCTCGTGCTCTCATGCTAGTCTTTCTATGTTCATTTCATAAACCATCATGTGAAAACTTAGTAAAAATTGCCGTCTCTACCAAAAGGATTTTCAAAATTAATTCAATGTTGTTGTTGACTAGCCTGAAACTCAATAGCAGCCCACTATGATGAACAATCGTAACACCTCTGCCCACACTATGTCCATCAAAAATATTATTATCCCATAACCTTATGTTTATATTCAATTATTTATAGAAAGAGGAGGAAAACCATGAAGAATACCCCTTGCCTTTTGGTAGATTTTCAACAGAGGACTGAGTTCGTTCTTTAAAGGAATATGTAGGAAGAAACTCATTTGTCTCTGCTCTGAAATGAAAGCATATATGATTACCCCTCCAGTCAATCATGTTCTTTATATTTATCTAGTTTGGTATGGTTTGTGTTTTCATGGTAGTATTTTTACTGTGCAGAATCCAGTCTCCTACGCATAGTCAAGTCTAGTTTATCAATGCACAAAAAAAAATACTGTATCAATCAATAGCTTATCTAAAGAGGTAGCGATGTTATTAATGTTCAGTGACCAGTAACATTAAGTGAATGAGGCGCATATTTCTCCAAATTCTTCTATGAAACTAGTTAGATTTACAAATACAAAAGTACAGTGGCAAGATCTTTTGAATTGATAATCAGAGTAACTTTGCTGGACCTATACCAGTTTATATCATGGTCGGTCTTGGCCCAAGGAACAGACCAGCGGTGTTCTAAATACACCTTCCTGTCCTACTATATGTATAAAAGATGCTGTATTATCTTAATATGTGTCATCAATACTAAAGGACTTTGTTATATAAAAATATTTCTACTGCCATTAGTAGAACTACAACAGCAGAAAACAAGTGTAACAAAGACAAATCAAGTCCCATATGGACACATAAAATTTCAATTACAATTAGTCTCTCCATCTACAAAAGTTAACTGACTCATCTGTAAAAACCAAAACTAATAATTTTAATTAAGAAGGGAAGAGTAAACCTCTACCATTAGAACTGAAAACAAACAGCAGTGAAAGCAGTAAACTGAACTAATAAGGTCCAGCAAAAACATGAATCATCCAACCCAGCAGACAATATTTGAAAAATACCGAGTGGGAACATGCCACAGAAACAAGATGAGACAAAGTAAACATCTCATGTAGAACAGATGCTGCAAAACAAACACAGTGGCAAAAATAATTATATGTTAATCGAAATCTCAAGAAAAAAATATCAGTATATTGGCAAGTTTCAAAACAGCTGCATCTGGTTTTGGACAACAGAATTTGCATTTGCAAAAACCCCACCTGCAAATCCATCCATAGAGGAGATGCAGGTACAACCTATGCCAGTAATTCATACATGAATGTCTCTAGCTATCTGGCTGATAGTGTTTAACAGAGAGTTGAGTATCTGAATTCATGAATTAAAACATTCACCTCTTCATAAATAATTTCCAGGTGCATCATTTGCTGCCACAGTTTGCTTCCCAGAAGGGGACTGCTGAACTTTGCCTTACCACTCTTTACTTTCAAATTCAGGAGAGCAAAGATAGCTGCCTAGTCCATGTTCGGTCTTCAATCTTCATGTGTTAGAAGAGGTTACAGCATCAATGTTAAACATGCACAACCAAGGAATATTCTCATCCGGTAACAGATGAGATGTAATCCATGAGGCCTGAGCAGTATATATTTAAGTAAGGAACTAGCACTGAACATGAGTAATGCTTCCAAAAATGGAATCTCAGAAGAGAAAAATATTAGACCAGTGCAAAATATTCACATTTCAGTTAAAGATGTTAACAAGTGTATACGTAAACATGAAATTCCAGAGGCTCGAAATTTAAAAACACATTCAGATGGTTACAGTTATGTTTCTCTACGATTATGAAACACAAAAATTGTGGTTCAGCAAATCACTCAGTTTCTTCAGTTTCTGGAATCAGAAACTGGACTAGCCTTTAGCTCTGATGCAACATTAGAATTTTAACCTGAGGGAAATTTTTCACAATGAGAACAATCAGCCATTGGAATAATCTCTCCAGGGAAGTGGTGGATTCCCTAACATTGGACACTTTTAAGATTTAGCTGGACAGGGTGCTGGGCTGTCTTGTCTAGACTGTGCTTTTGCCAAGAAAGGTTGGACCAGATGATCCTTGAGGTCCCTTCCAACCTGGTATTCTATTATTCTATGAAATAAAGTCTCCTTTTGATAATCCTGCTGTGATGATTATGTACACTAAATTATAAATAACAAAGACACAGACCACATAACTGTAAATATAGAAGACTGAGGTCGGACCCCTCCAACCTGAGAGCCTGAAAAAAATTTTCCCTCCTAAAACTGATTTATTTTTACAAGAAACAATAATGACAGAGTTGTGATCAAGCAGAAGCAATACAATACACACAGCAGACAATTCCCACCAGGGATTAATGTTCCTCAGAAGGTAGAAAGGATTTTTCTTTTCCTATTTTTTCCTGCTGTTAGAATTCAGCCTCCTTCTCTTTTTCAGAAACATTGCTCAGCTTCACACTCACCATGGCAGAGGTTCAGCCAATAAAGACAGAGACTAAGTCTCAATAGTAAAAACACGGAAAAAGGCAATTCTGGATAGTTCAAAGTAGGAGGGGAAAAAAGACTGGGCCAAACATAGCTAGTTTAAAGACAGACTCTGACCTCTAGCCATAATGTTTTTTGAATACTAATAAGGGTGAAGCTAAGCATTTCACACAGCTGAAGAAAAAAGCAGCATGTGACCATGCTTACGCTCTCTCTATATACATGTACTCATACACAAACATACAAACATATTCGGAGAAAGCATTAATGTGAACAGGATTTCATTACTATTCTAAAGCTCTCTTTAGCGAAACTTTCACAATTTAAAAAAAAAAAAAGCCACAAAACTGCAGGCCTGTTTCATACAAATATGTATGAAACTAGAATCAATCCAGTAAAACACTGAACTTTGATGTGTTTAAGTGCCTTGCTGAATTAAGGTGGAAGAAAGCATTTAAGAAGCTTTGAGCCCTATTCTGCTACTTTTAAATGTTGTACTTACAACTGACTGGCAACATCTGAAAAATCAGATCCCTATTCACACTTATCATATAATAAGTGGCCTGGAGAAACACAAATAAAACTAATTAAATGTCATAGCTAATTTATTTAGTCACTTCTTGCAAGAGAAATGAAAGAACACATTTAGTGCATGAACTTGTACGTGAAAAGTCATCTTTCTGTAATAAAACTTTTTCTTTAACCTCCTGAGCTGGACCCAGCTGCTTTTCATACATCTATAACAAAATTTGTGCCAAATGAACTGCTTACATATTTTTCTAAACAAGCCCCACTTTACTTTTTCCAATCAGTCCAGACAGATGGCAAGTAAAGAAAACACTTTAGTGTCAATCTGGTGGAGACCGTCACTGAAGTGCTTTTGCCAAGAAAAAACAGACTAAACATGAATGAGGCCAAACAGAGAAGCTTGTTTTACAGGCTGGAGGTACTAGCTTTCTCTGGACTCACAGAAATTCAATAGCAGCTTTAAAATGCTTGCAAAGAAACACTTCTCCACTTTCCTGCAGCACGTAGCAACCATATTCTAATTGGGGTAGCAATGTTCAGTCCACACCAGCAAGAATGGGTACTACATTTCTAAAAACATTGGCAAGGAAATGTTTACTTTCCTTTTTTTTCCCTTGGTGTACACAAAAGTCTCGGCACCCTTTGTAGTGAGCGTATTTTCCATTACAAAGAATGAACTTTGTGGAATTTGCCTACGATGTTACAAAATAAGTCGCTCCTATTGAAAGATCTTACCATTCATTTTTTGAACACTATCTGAATTAATACCACATTGGTACACGTGTATCAACTCCAGACTAATCTCTCTTGTACCTGCTTTTGTGCATGCAGCTAATAATGTCAAGAAAAAGGAAAGGAGATTAGGGAAGATCCAAAATAAAAATTCTACTTGACAAGGTGTTAGATTTTGTCTACAAGACATTATTCAAGTTCGCATTACCTAGTATGAATTGCACCTGAGATGCAATACCCTCCAAGTACAGCAGTTTCATTGCTTATCACTTGCTAAGACCTGACCAGATACAGTCATCACTGAAGCAAAATTAGTGTAGCATGTAAATCTGATATTGCCCCAGGAGGTTTCAGACAGGTTGGTTAGATCCTTGGCATCCGGGCTTCATCAACAGCAAAAGGATCAGTGAAGCAAGAAGTACAGAGTGTACAATACAGTTTTTAAAACAGTGAGTCACATTCACTTTAAAACTTTATCACAGGAAAACGGTCATCAGTTATCTACATGCCTCAAATTTGGTGCTTTTTGTAGAAAACAGAATTTCTCAAGACACTCAAACACTGTTTTTATTGGTAAGTCTGAGATTCTTTTTCCTAAGAAGGGAAAAGGCTGCTTGACAATTTGCAGTTCTGTTTTAAATGCACCTAAACTGCCATGAGACAAGAGGAAATACAAAGCGTCCCTGTACTACTCACATTAATATTGCCTTCTTCAGTAACCGGTGGAGCTGCTATTGTGTCAGGATAGACATGTAGAGTATTTTGAAATGTCAAGGCAGAATTGCATTGAGCAGTTTCCAGTGGTCAGAAAGACCCAAAGATAAAACAGGCTCACTATGTTACATTTCTCACAGCTTTCATCTTTTCTTCTTCAGATTTTCTTTTGTAATGCTCTTTCCTCATCTCGTCTTTTTTAATGCAATGGCTTGTAAGTATTTTCCAACGATACCTAGCCGTTTGAGGATGAATTGCCAGGTTCTATTTCCTCTTCTGTACATCTTAAGCAGTGGTCCAGATTTTCAAGGAGGCCAGCACGTTGGGCAGGAAATATCTGGACATCCAAACTGCTATGTGCCACTGCTGAGACTGTGCCAACATTTGGTGGAAGAGTAGCTCTTTAGAAAAGTTTCACCCTTATAATACTGAAAAATATTTTTAAGTCAAAACAACTATGAAAAGATTGAATTATTTGCCCTGACTAGCTCATTATAAGATGATGTTGGTTTGCCTTATTTCCCCACAAGAGTATTTAGTTATCAACCAGACACTGTAATTTTATGCCAGAGCAGATACAAGTCTAACGAAAAGGATCTAAAGATATAGATATAGATAAATAAGCAGGGATCACTTTAAAAGATACATTCAGAAGACAAAGCTTCAAAAGATGCTGATAACTAGATTGCACTGTGGTAAGGACATTCAGTAAACAGATTATCTCTAATAAGCTTATCCTGCATTAAACCACTAATGAGTTGATGCTGTGATAAGACAGTTCTCAAAGGCAATGAATTATAGACATACAATTATAGGAAGAGAGTAGAGCAAGCTTTCCCTTCTCTCACAGTGCTACTCAGTGACTCCCTGCACATGCTGTAACTGCTGATGAACAGACATGTAGGTTGGCACAGATACATCATTCTGGTAAAAGCTGATCAAATGAAACTTTAGAAAATTGTTAGGACAAGACAAAAAACTCACCGCTCTCAAAGCCACCGGTGGAGTTTTCAGCACTTTCACAGTAGCATGGGAAGAGCAAACCCAGTGAAAACTTTGCCTGAGAGCAGAAGTGTTTTCCTGCAGGTATTTCATTGTGGAACAGTGACGTAACAGTTTCACCAAGAAACTCTCAGATGTCAATAACTGCATAATGATAATTGCAATAACTGCAAAACTCATCCAAGAATTGCAGTATGATTTTCCTTTCACTAAAGTCTTAAAATCAAGAGAATGAAATGATCAGGAGTGAGGGGGCAAAAATGACATCAAAACAGAAGTTGCCAAAAAGACCAATTCAGTCAAATCTATGGTATTGACAACCATTTTGATGGAGAGAGAGGTGCATTAAGACTCGTGTAAGTCATGAGCCAGCTTCTAATTTTCATAATGGAAGTGGTCATACTATTTCTGGGGCTACCAAGCATTCCGTTCCCAGAGAAGTCCCTAGACACACTGCATCTAAATTCTGAGTACAGAAAGCATCATCCAATTTGTTAAAAATGTTTCTATGACTGCAACAACAAAGTCAGCATTGATACATCATTTGCTACAAGCTATAAGGAAATCATTCCATCATTTCCAGCACATGCCACTGCATACTTGATTTATGAAAAGATCAGGGAGCAAAGAAATTCTCAAACCAGTGAAAAACATGTGAAATAATCAGAAGGATGTATAGCTAATAGAAAAAATATTACAAATGCTGAAAGAGCAGTAGACAGGCACAATAAAGAAAGGAGGCTGGTGAGCAGAAAGATTTGGGAAAGTTGAGTCAATTACTATTAAGAAGTAAATTCTTGAGTCACGTTACAAATCAGCATGTCCTACCAAATCTAAGTAGGAATGTGCCAATTAGCAGAGCAAACATTCTGGTTCTGAGAATATCTGGCTGTACTGGCGTATCTTGGAACGTTAAACCGCAAGGTTCAAGCTGTGGACTCAGACGTTGATACCAAGGCTCCAGCCAATTTTCAGCGTACCTTTCCAGAGTCTGATTAGGCACACAGCTCTAATGATGGTTGAGAGACTGTCTGTCATGCAGAGTGGTGAAAAAAAGCTTAGCGTTTCCATAAGTTTTCACTATGTATTTTCCATCCTCCAGAAAAAGCATGTTTGCTAAACACAAAGCATGTAACCCTGTTGTCATGGATAATGCATTAATTATACATTTCTACAATTAGCAGCTTCAAGTTAAAAATAAATAAAAAAGTTCACAGGTTTGCAGGCTGTCACAAGAAAAATCCACAAAGTGTTTCTTTCTGTTGATTTAATCTGCTTGTGAAGTTGCTGTGGAAAGAGAAAAATAATGATGCATGGAAAAAAAAAAATCCTCCTGAGAATCCAGTCATTGATTAAAAAAATGTTAATTCAGAATGCATGCCTTCAGAATGATATCTAATTTGGCATACAGGGAAAAAAGCATCTAAGACAATTAAAGGCAAGTCCCGTGATAAAGATGCTTTGGTTTGGATTAAACTGCTAAAAGCCTCAGACTTTAAACACCATAGAAAAAAAACATACCTACATATACCAGAGGGAGTATTAGCACTGTAGGGAA
>NW_010509984.1:33237-61716 GCF_000687285.1 Phaethon lepturus
AGGGAAAAAACTCTATACAATGTGATAGCTTATAATTAATAAATCACTTTTCTTCCAATGTTTTTGCCTTTCAGAGTTCTCTCCTTTTTGGCTAAGTGCTTACTTAAATTGCAGTATAACAAATCTTTATTCTGCAAGCTTCACTGTCTGGCAAGCTGCTGGAAAATGAAATCTTGATCTATAAATTAAGAAACTCCAAACCTACATATCTAAAAGTACAACACATACCCTCAGGCATTTAAACCCCACAGCTGGTAGGTCAGACCTAATTGTTTCCATCATACTCTTTACCTTGAGCACACATAGGACAATATGAACCCCATTCCCCATAACAGGAATATATCAATAAAGACTATCAAGATCCATAAGCTGACTGTTTACCCAAAGAGTGTAAGGAAAGGGTGAACATGCTGACACACGTAGGAAGTAGATTCAGGCTTGTGCGTGCACATAAAAGATCCATATAGGCAGATAAGTACTACAAGCTGAGAGCGTTTGAACAGAATTCCACTGCTCTCCCAAATCTTACAATAACACAGCACTGTAACAAGAAGATTAATAGCCTCCTGCACGCATTGGTTGCCACATACCACATCATGCTGACAATCCATGCACATTGCACAAGCAAAAAAGGAAATGGCTGATGTAGAAAACATTCCAAGGGTTTCATATTTGCGGAATTTCTCTTTCGCATTAGGCAATTCTTTTATTTCAGTAATTCACAAAGAGGTTACATACGCATCCTGAAAGGGCAGACTCAGCCAAAACAAAATGCTCAAGTGAGCACCTTTATTTAACATCATAGATATAAAAACATTTCCAACCATGCCAGCATATGCTTGGTATCAAGTAGGAATGTGGCCCAGATTTTTTTTGCTTCCTGAAAAGTGGGCAACATAGCCACAGAGAGGGGGTTGGCCCAGGATACCATGCAATGTTGATTCCACATACTTCCTCAACATGGCTTTCTGTGGAATTCCTATCGGCAACTCTGTCTGGTTTCTCACAGTGATTCATCACCGTGCTGGCCCCGGAGGCCAGCATGATGTAAGCTAAACTGGGACTTTCACAGAAGCATAAGAAGCATTGGCACAAAGCTCTCATCAAATTTCATATATTGGCTAACTCTTTTAGACCCTTCCAAAATACCCAACATAAACTCCACATTTTAAGCACAGGTAAACCTTGCCTGCTGACCATTAACTACTCCCAAAATAACAACTGCTGCATATGCCAATACTCCTTTTGAGGGCATCAGTGGCCTCCAGGGAAGCAACCGAACGGAGATGCTAATATTGTTTATAAAGCCTGGGAGCAGCCAAACCAAACCCTTTGAATCCAAATAACCCTAAACTCCACGCTCATAAAAAGAATAAAAATCAAAATTTTATTTCCAGATCTAGAAAGTTCCTTTAGTGACCTGAGCCCAAACCAGATCCAATTGTCTGTCCTTTTATTGACAGCAGATCCTGCTGTAGAAGCAGGGTCCCCCTGCGAGAATTCCAGAATTCAGGCAAGTCTCTGCCTTTGAGGATTTGACTTCTCAAACTCATACAGGGACTTAGCAGGTCTGTAGGTAGGTATAAAAATTTCTCATAATGGTTTTTAAGGAAGTGAGAAGAAAACTGTTAAGATAAAGGGCACTTTTAACTGAGGTGCATAGAAATAAAGCATCTTCAGTCCAAGAGAATGTAGCTCAAATACTCTTTAATTATCCTTGTTGGGGGAAAAAAAAAAGTGGAAAGCTCCAAAATCCATACGCAAAAATGTCAAATTAGAAGCTTTCTGGGGTTGACACTTATATGCACCTACATTCTTTTGCAGTATTTTGGATATATACAGGAAATTTCAGTGTAAGCTCAGCCAGTATAAAATCCCTCAGTACTGCCACAATGCTAATGATTTTCCAAGCATCCAAACTAAAAATACTTGACTCATTTTTTCAAAATACAATTGCCCCTTCTTTCTCACTGAGAACTATGAAACATCAGCCTAAGTTTCCAGATTCTGCTACTAATGAGCTGTGGGCATAAAAAAAAATTTCACTTTGAACATAGGACAACAGTAGGGAGGAAGAGGGTTCTCATAAAACCCCCAAATATGTCAAACTTTCCAAAAAAGTTCGGACATGAAAAACATCAGTAAGGAAGTTAAGAAGATTAGAGTATGAAATCCAGACCCTTTCTCATTTTTTTCCTCAGTTAAGGTCTCCAGATCTCTAAAGAATATTTTATAATGCTGTTTGTGCTAGAATTGTTTTTAAGGCTCCTCATCACACGTCTTACCTCATCTATACTGTTATATCAGCAGAGACATGACTGTAGGTTACAATATTCCCTGAACACTTTAGTACTGGATACTTTCAAACAAGCAATTATTTCTTCATGGTTTAAATATATACAAAGAAAGCAACCATAAAACTCCTTAACTCTGCATTAGTTCTTTTTCTTTAATTCATTCAGACATCTAAGAATAGCATATGGGATAAACAGATTCAAATGTATGCAAATGTATATACACATATTTACACAAATACAGCTGAGGTTGAGTAGAAGTGATCCAGCAGAATGGATAGGAAACAAAATATAGCCGCCAGCTTCCCCTACGCTAATAGTCCCCAATGGCATAGGAAAAACATGAGCTACGGCCATCTTCTCCAAACTGTGAGCATCATTTCTGACGATACAACCCTGAAAACTGCCCTTTTTCAGTGCCAGGACACCCACTGTGCTGACATCAATATCGGTTTTAATGTCTCACTTTTTGGACCCATGTCATCTTACCCAGTAGAGATCACTGCTGAAGAGAGGGAGGGCAGCCATGTGGGTGCCAGGCCCCAGGAAGGGGCAGCAGCAGCCCCAGCGTGCCACTGATCCTACCTGCCTCCACAGCCCAAAGGAGGCACTCCCAAGGTGGCTGCACTGAGGCTGCTGGCCAGCTTTGAAATACGTTTTCTTTTAAGAGTCGAAGTCCTCTAGGATTCTACAAACAAAGGAAAAGGAGAACACAAGGATTTGTTTGGTATTTTATGCCATTTAAGGAATTGTTTTGTTTTCTAAGATAAATTAAATGTTAATTTTTTTAAAGTGGTGTGTTTTTTCATTGTTACAGTGTTGCTCATTAAGTTCATTCTTTCGGTTACCTTCCCATAGCCAGGGGGACAGGGATCTACACCAGCTAAGAGGAGAACAGGAATCACAAAGGCTTGATCATGGCTTAAATGATGTCTGCTAGCATAGGAAAGATCCAGTTCAGAAATTTCTCTGATACTCAGTGGAAGACACCACTACTCTCACTCCTCTGTGAAAATCCCACGTGTCTGCCACAGGCTTACTTGTTAGCACCCCTCACACCACCAGCAGCTCTGTTTTGTTTTGTTTTGCATCTCCTTTCTTTACTGCTGCTTTTTAGATAGGCCATCCAGGGGATCCCTTGTTTGCCACTCTTATTATGCTTCTAAAGTCATTCTGAAATCAATCATTCTGGAGTCAAAATTATTCAGACATAGTCTTTTTTTGTATTTCTAAATTGATTACCTAAACAGCAAATGAAAACCATTACCTCTAACTTCTATTGCTCTGTGGAGTATGCCATACAGTATAGGTTATCTCAGATCCAAAATGAGAGAAAATCTTCTCATAGTATTGTTCTGTGACTGTTGAGACACATGTACCAATAACCAAAATAAAGGAAATGCCAAACCAATTACTGCTTAGTACTTTTAAAATGAAAAGTCATGATTAAAAGGAAGATAAATATTTGCATCTCCTGTTCTCACCATTCCGCTGCATACCTTCTCCCAAACCTCAGCAAACTTGTCACAAGCAGAAATAGCAGAGATGTTAATTCTGTGACCATGAACACACTGAGTCAGCAAAATGTAGTGCAAAACCTCTTTCTTCTCTATGTTGTTTAGAATCAAACAAAAGGGAAGGAGGCATGTGTCCTTTCCAAAGGTGCTTGCTTATCCTATGTTACACCAGCAACACGTCTTCTGTTAGCAGTAAACAAACTCTTAATGTTAAACAAAGCTATTAAAGGGCAAAAGAAGTAACTGTTTACATAATACTCAGCCAAGTTAAGAGGTATAAGCACGAGGCAAAGAGATGCCATTCTCCTTTTCCCAGCAACAAATCCTCCTCTTTCTGCCCTTTGCTAGCCAAGCCCACAGGTCTCTGCTGCTGGGTCTCTCGCAACACACATGAAGGTCGTAGGGCAGACGGTCCTTTCACATGAAAGGAGGTCACTGCATCTGACTTGTCAAAAGTCACATGCACATACAGGACACTGAAGGACTGTCCTAAGTAGTCTGTCCACAGCACCAGGACTGGCAAATGGGACTCAGCTTTGCCTAATGCATTTGAACAACACAACCACTCATTCCAGCCTTGGCACAGCATGGCCATCACAGTCAGCTAGTCAAAATTCTTCAGATTCAGACTCTGGGACCAATAAGGCAATGCTGCTTCTTGAAGGGGCAGCAGCAGCAGTAGAAGCATCTCATTTGCTTTGCTGGGATAACCATAGCTTTACAAGATGTGATTTCATGTTACAAAACGGCTTCAGGGATGGTAGACTGCCTGGGCATATGGTGAACTCTGCAATCCATTCTTGCCTTTGGAAAGAGCAGAGTCATCAGTCAGCACACACAAAAAAGTAAGGGACATTTGAGAAAAAGGACACCACAAGACTGTCTTCTCAAACTGGAAAAGCTGTAAATTCATTCCTTAAACTGCTTTTTCCAAAGAAGCTGACAGCTTTCTCTGCCCTCAACACACCTTCTAACAGGCAAACTTAGTGGCACAGAGAAGCTGCTTTTAACCATATGACTCCAGAGCTTTGCTGCCCCATGAGAAACACCACCAAGTGATTTTCAAAAGTATGAAAGAAAATTGGGACAGGAGTAGCCATCCCCCTCAAGTCCCACCACAAATGCCTGCTGCTGAGAAACTAAATAAAGCATTAAGGAAATGAAATTAAATGGAAAAGCTGAAACAAAATGTTAAAGTTGAAATGAAAAATTGAAACCAAACTGCTAAAGTCAGAAAGTGCAATAGACTGCAAATTTTGTTCAAAATCATCCAGAAGTTTTTTGCCAAAAGTACATAATGCCAACAAATCTGTATTTTAGGGGGAAAACCAGAATGATGAAAAGCATTCCAGCCAGATTATACTCCGAAAGAACTAAGGTATTTTTAAAAATATTGCGCTCAATGAGAACTTATTGTGAGCTCCAAAGCACTAGAGAGTCATCATCAAGTTTACACCAGAAATGTAGGTTAGGATCACGTGGGAGATAAATACCCTATTTTGATGAAAACATCTTCCCATATTCTCTAATTCCTGTTATAGTCCCATAGCACATGTCCTACCAATCCTTGGGGCACATTAGAGCACTAGCATGTATTGCTATTACAATGACAGTTTATAGCGCTCTGTTTAGACTGCAAATACAATTTTGTTGATGCTGCATGATCTGCATTTTAAGACTATAGGTTTCTGGGTACTGGCACGCAATCACATGTTAAATGAGACAGTTGCATGCTCCCATCTGTGCCACAGAAGCCTCTAATCTTTGTTGGGTAGGTAACAGTTTTATCTAACAAATAATTTTAGAACATAGCAGCTGAGCTACCATTTATTATCATTTCCCAAGAGGGATTTGACCTTGGGACCTCATGAAGTTCTGTAGCAGGTACTATTTCCAAAGATCTTGCTTTAGTCATGAACAGTTACAGAACTGACTTTTCTAAGAGAAATTTACCTTCCATTTTTCCAAAATTGTAGGAATTATATTGGAAAATACATTGTTAATTTTAAATCAGTGTATTTAAGATGTTTGTAATTTTCTATCACTGTATACTATACTACTCTATGTTTTCATTTAGTTCAAAGCACAAGTGTTTGCCATAATTTCCAAGGAATCAAAAAGCATCCAAGGAATCAAAAAGCAGATAATAAAGTATACTACTGTTGGAGTGAGAGGAGTGGGAATTGGGAATACACCAGCCTTGATTTCTAGTAGGTTTTTTTAATCATTGCAGTATCAATGACCTTGATGGCAGGCAAGAGCAATACTGAGGTGTTACTACACAGACAACAATCTCAGGTTACACTTACTGTGGGACAAAAGTTACTTATAAGGAAAATCTGACACTTAATCTCTCTCCCTCAGTTTCCTCAGCTGTAAAACTGGCACAGTAAGTGTTTAATTTCTTAACTACCTGAACTACACTATACTGAGCACGTTCAGTAATGTTAAAAAAATTAAAATGCCATGAGTTTTAGCAAAGGGAAAGTTTCTAATGCCTCTCTCCCTGATAGATAGCCCTGCACAGTTCTCACTCTCAACACTTCTGGCCTCTCATTCATTATTTCAATCCCTCCAGATTACATTTTAGAACAATTTATATTTCAACTGGACATTATAAGTTTTTTATTATTGTCACCCAGCGATAATAATCTCTTGTCTTGGAGTTCTGCTGTTGGTATGGCATTTTCTGAAATAATATATGACTGCTTTTCAGATTTAAACTGCCTATCTCCTGCTCTTCTTAGGCCAGTATTTGTCATTCCTGGGCAGAACTCCCATTGGAAGATTTTGCATGAAAGATTTCTTTCAGTTTTGGGCCTCTCACGACAAGAAGGACATTGAGGTGCTGGAGCGTGTCCAGAGAAGGGCAACGAAGCTGGTGAGGGGTCTGGAGCACAAGTCTTATGAGGAGCGGCTGAGGGAACTGGGGTTGTTCAGTCTGGAGAAGAGGAGGCTGAGAGGAGACCTTATCGCTCTCTGCAACTACCTGAAACGGGGTTGTGGCGACGAGGGTGTTGGCCTCTTCTCCCAAGTAACCAGTGATAGAACGAGAGGAAATGGCCTCAAGTTGCGCCAGGGGAGGTTTAGATTGGATATTAGGAAAAATTTCTTCACTGAGAGGGTGGTCAGGCATTGGAACAGGCTGCCCAGGGAGGTGGTGGAGTCCCCATCTCTGGAAGTGTTCAAGAAACGTGTGGATGTGGCGCTTCAGGACATGGTCTAGGGGACATGGTGGCGCTGGATTAATGGTTGGACTTGATGATCTTGAAGGTCCTTTCCAACCTAGTGTTTCTGTGATTCTGTGATTCTGTGATTTCCTGTGTACGTCAGTTGGCTGATACTAACTCCTGTGTTGGGAGTCGGTAATGCACTGATGCTGCTGGGTCTAAACTCTTCTTCACTGAGCACTCTAAGGCTCTACTGGTTATGACAACAGGTTCAGTTCTCTAATTTCCAGTGCTTCCCAAGCCCATCTGGGCCACAATTACATTGTGAACTGTCTCTTTTCTGGGTTTTTTTGGCATCTACAGTTACAGCCTTAGTAAAGAGCAAGTTGGTGCAGATAATCAAACCAGTGAAAACAGCAACAAAAATATGACTCAAACATTAGCCCTCACTTTTTTTTTCTTTTTTGTAAAGGAAAAAAAAGCTTCAGCCAGAGATGGGCAATTAGATCATTATTAAATAATATCAACTAGCCCATCTACTTCTTGTTCGTGTACCACTTGTTCCCTGTTTTTGAAGAAGGGAGAACAGGGTATTATTTTTACGTTGCATATAAACATTCCCTGAACAAAGGTAGAAGCTTGGGAGTCACTTTTCACTCCTGATAAATCCAAAAGGCAGCACAGCAGCTGACTGACTAGCTCAACAAGCCTGGTTTCCAGAGATACAATTAAATGGTGTTGAAAAAATCACATCAGTAGGAATTACTAGGTACTTTGGACTTTTGAGTTCTTGAGTTTGATCCAAAGCCTGTGGCAGTCAGTGTGAAGACTGTCCTTCACTTCTATAATGTTTACACTGCACTCGTCCTGAAGAGTATGAACAAGGATTCAGGAACCCAAATTTAAACAGCCCTGCTTTTCAAAGTCTTGGACTATATCTTGCCCTTAATTCATTTTTCTTTGCTTACAGAGCTGGTGTGAAAACCTTATGGCATGTCTACACTATACAATGCAGAAATCCCTGCACCAGCTGGTGTGAGTACCCAGCATAGCACCATGCTGAGCCATTAGCTTGGGTCCTGGGAGTAGTATAGATATATTAGCATGGCATTATGCCCAGGCTAATGAGCTCAGGCCAGCTCTGCATTACACTGTTTTGATCCAGAGCTGGCTCCTTTGCAGCTCTGTATAGCCCCACATTGCAAAGAGTAAACTTGTCTCTGCACCGCTGAATGTTATCTGTTCCATATATCACAGTCCTGCTCCTGCGGCCCCACTGCTGTTTGAATGACATTTCTTTGTCTGAATTGTAAACACTCCAGTATGCAAAAATGTCTGTTCCTAAACTAAGCCTTATTTATCTATCCATACACTGCAATCTACAAACAAACAGAGCACCTGCATCTCACCGCATTTCCTATTCTGTACTGAATACTTCACATGCTTATGTTGTGCCTGAAATACAGAGATTTGAATGAATCCCAGTAACCATCAGTTATCTCATGTGCCTTTAGTTTTGCCTAGAAAGGGAAGAATTCTGCATTTTAGTTTCATCACCGAGGTCAAAACTTTGTTTCTTAAAATGACACTTGTGTATTCTCTCCCTGTTGGCAGAAGCTCTTCTCTTCAATAGAAGGGAGTTGATCACTGAAATAGAAAAAATTTCATTAGCAATACAGGTTGACTGACACCTATTGCAATTAACTAGAAGATTTCAATTGCTATGTATTTCTGTGTCATTGGCAACACTGATTATTAGGGGGAAATGCACATATATGTACATGACTGTATTTGTTACTTAGCAGTTATACCCTATCACTCTTACGAGATTTCTTTCTACCTGCTTACCTATTCCAAATGACCACACATATGTCTTTGATCTGACTGAAAAGATAAGTATCTTACCAAGGGTTTGAGCACATGAATAGCTAAGCAAAGCTCCTGACGCAGCAAGAAAGTATTTGCACTCACCTAAGACAAAGTCTAAATGCTGAAATAGAACAACCAGAAGAGAAAACACTGAATGGAGCAAACTTGTAATTACCAACAGGAGCAACATCTTTCCCTCATCAATCCTCAGGCATGCTTATATTAAGCCATAAAGGGTTAGATGATTCTGGAGGGATAGTGTTTCAGGGTTTTTTGTTTAATGCTTTGGAGCTAAATCATGCTTTCCTTTCCCAGGGGTGCACAAGACAAAGAAGAGGCCAGATGGAGCCCTCTTCCCCTCCCAACCACACCTGGGCAGGGGCCAGCCTCAGCGTGATGCCCAGGGGAGCACGTGGCGCGCTGGCAGCCCGGCCGGCAGCCCTGGGTAGTGCTCCCAGCCAGGCCGCGGGGCTCTTGTCAGCTCTCACTTACCCACACACAGGAATGGTGGCAGAAGTAAACATTCCCTCTATTGTACAGCCACGCGTCAGGGCACCTCCACTGCAACTCGTAATACATTCAAGGGCCACAATTCATCCCCTTTGAAGCACTGACATCTTTCCATACTGCAGGCAGCGGTTATCTGGCTAGATACCCAGTGCCAGTCTTGCCTCCAAGCACAAACACCAGGCCACAGCAGAGCCCCAGGGGGTGTGCCAAAGGAGGATGATATGCCTGAGCTCCCAAAGCAGCAACGGCTGGTGCCTGCCATGCAGCCCAGGGATGGGGTTGCAGGTTCCCAGCAGGACACCTCAGAAGGTGCAGCCAGCAGCTGGAAGGACTTCAGAGACATACTCTGTGACAGAGGGACAGTACTTGCAAGGGAAACACATGAGACAAGCTTCCAGGGCTGCAAAACATCTCCCTGGAGCCCTAATAAACAAAGCAATTTAAGCCAAGAGGGCTTTATTCTGATCCGCGACACAGCTGCACCAACGGGAGCACATTGCGGGGCTGACAGGAGAAAGAGACTAAGCGCAATACGCCGGTGGTGCGTCACCCCGCTTCCCCAACACAACTTGACTCCAGCGTCAAAGGTGCACTGCAAAGTTCACTGGCTCTCAGAGTTAGCCCTGCACTCATAACCGTGATGGAGCATGTGTGAGGGAACATACATGGAAGGGAACAACACAGGTAATGGGGTCAAATCATGTTAACGAGAAGACCACCCCGAAATACAGCAACAAGGACCACCCTTGGCAGGAGTGCACAAAACATCGCGCTGCCCAGAACAGGCAGGAACAGCAGTCATTATAGCTACATCACACGCCACTTTAAGGAGATATATATGCTCCCCACGCACAGCCAGCCAGACCCACTGCGTGCTGCAGCGAGATCTGGGAACTCATGAGGCCTTTAGGACCACTAGAAGCAGTGTGCTCGGAGTACAAATGTGATCAGCACTCCGTGAGAGAGCATTCTTACACCAATCAGCTGCAACTTTACTGTGCAGCAAGAAGAAACCAAAACATGGAGAAAAATTTTTTTAAAAGCTAGAAATGGCTGCAATATTTTATGTCATTGATTATGTTTTCTCATTCTGTTTTGTTTTCATGGCACATGATGGAGAGACTACTTTAAGTCAAAAAGAGAATCTCAGAGGCAGTGCCAACTGTAACAGAATAAAGATGCCCTCATAGCTCTGCCCTCATTTTAGCACTGATTTTACTAACCACATTATTCTCAGCACAGTAAAGTGCTGAGGCCAATTTATTTGGTGCAATTAGTCTCTTCTGTTGCAGAAGAGCTTACAGCTACTCACCACATTCTCTCTCTTTCTCAGGGCGGTACTCTAGGAGCACTACATTTTACATCGAAAACAGAGCAGGGCTAACACTTACTTTTCCTTGTGTGAAACAATACTATAACAGCCACTGCAGCGTGCACCAGCAAGCACCAGTACCTCACTTTGCAGCTATAAAATTCCCGCCTGCTCCTCCTGAGCTGCAGCACTGGCAGAGTCTGGAGGGCAGCCACCCCAGGGCTTGAGTAAAGACCCTGCTCTACTTTGTCTGACTGCTCGTTTCCCTAGAGAGGACAGGGATGTTCCACAGGCTCCTTCAAGGACAGCTAAACCAAATGGACAGAACACATCACAGAAAAACCTGGGAGGGAGCTACAGATCTCCAACTTGACACGAGCTGGAAAGAATTCCCAAGTCTGGATGGCAAATTGCTCGGTGCGCTTCATTTGTACTCAAAGATTTTCTTCTCACTGCCACAGTATGAATTTCACCTATATGGAGCTCATTACAGGTTTTGCATGGGCATACTTAAGCCCCCCTCTTTATCACCTTCACCAAAGGTTTAGCATCCGTGTAGCCTTTATATTTGGCAACAGACATTAAGGACAGGAGACAAGTACATCGCACAGCACTGCTCAGGTGTGTTACCAATACAACAACCATGAGGATTACATTTCCACACCTGACTCCAAGAGCAAGTCTGCAGACCTGCTAAAGGTGAGCAAATCTCACTGCTGTCAGCCAGAGCCTCTGGTACTCTGCACCTTTATCTGGATCTGTGCTCGCTAAAAGGGATCTGACAGAGTCAGCCAACCCATCAGCATTTCAGAAGGCTTCCCCTGGCCACTGGCTAGCCCCGTCCCCATGAAAGGAGCTGCTGATGTGCAGCTGCCAGAGGAGGAACCAATCTCAGAAACAGAGCATGTCAGAAACAGAGCATGTGCCCCTGCCCACTCTACCAAATCAAATGCCACCTTCGTATGCACAAACCAAGAGCTCATTTGACTGTTAAGAGGTATCTGGGGAAGGAGACTAATGTACAAAGAGGATAAAATTCTGCCCACCCAGTGTTAGCCAAGAAGGGCTTTGTCCATTGCTGTGATTATTTGTGAAAATTCAAAATCTGTTTTCTCACTGTTGGTGGCATCATCACCATTTCCCGTCCCCCTTCTCAAAGATTCTTAATAGCAAAGGTATTTCACAGGCAAACATTTCTTTTTTAAAAGGCAGAGCTCGTCTTATTTTAGAACCCAGTATCTATGCCAAGACTTCACACTGTGCTGAATGCATTACCACATCTACCAAAAGTGCAAAATACATTTTAAAAATGGTCAGGCAATACACTGAATAGTTGTGGTTTCTGAACACTTGCCAGTTTTAGTTAAAGTTTTTCTTTTTTCCTGTGTAACTTATGGGCACATTGAAAAAGATATGTGTAAAGTGTTATTGCAATCTACTATATCAAAGCAAGTAGATTCGCAAATGTTTTATTCACTGGAGCACACCACATCCAGTACTACCCCTGCATTTCCCTTACCCGTAATGGTTGTTACTCCTTTTCAACATGAAATACCATATAAAGAAGTTATCTTTGACAGTTCCAAAGACCAAAGTCTAGAATACAAGAATCTGGTTATTTGGGGGAATAGAATGCTGTGACAACCATGGTAAAAGATACTAATTTTTAATTAATTTTAAAACCAGGATAAGTTAGCTCCCCAAAACACAGTAGGAACCACAATGAGCAAAATCTAGCCTGGGACAAGTCAGAATAATGAGTGGCTTAGTTGCTAGAGTTACCTGCGAGTACTGGTTCGCAGACAGTACTGCAAGCATCAACCAGACAGGAGATTCAGGTATTGGATCCAGATCTCCTAAGAAATCACGATCTGAACTTTCTCTGAATCTAAGCGTAATCCTGATGTGAATTTGAAAATAGGTTGGGATGATTTTTTTCCCATTACATTTTAGTTATGGGCACTTCTGGTCAAAAAGAGCAAAGAGAAAAGCCAGCAAACCAGCAGGCAGCCTCTGTGAAAGAGACTGAAACAGGATAAGGATTCTCCCTAAGGAGAGAAAAATAGCTGCAGATGAGTCAAGTAAGAGAAATCTAGATGAAAGCAGAAGGCAGCTTAAAAGATTTTTAAAAACCCAGCAGCAAGTACTACTAGAACCCTGATTTCATTAAGCAGATCAAAGATGACAGATCACAGGGTGTGAAACCAGAGCTGGTTGGTCATTTTCTGACAAAGTTGCTTGTCAAAAAAAAAAAGTCAATTAGTTGAAACCAAAGCTTTTGGCAAAAATATACACACTAACTTTGTTGGGAACATTTTCTTGGGTACAAGATGGAATTTCTGATCAGAGGAATCATGCCCCAAGAGCAGCCAACAACCCCATCACTAGGCCAGTGCCCCAGAATACCATTCAAATCCCTACACCAAAGGTGAGGAAAACCACAAGCTAACAGTGACCCTTGATGGTGAGTCTACCTGATTTCACATAGCAGCCTGAGGATGCACCAGCCCAGAAGAGCTTCATTACAGTGAACCCCCCACCCAAATTAATAAACCCTACGACTCTTCTGATGCACCTGGGTCACTTTCACAAAACGAACTCACAGCAATCCTAACATCTCTGCACCCACCTTCCAGCAGGAACTACCTCAAGTGTCTCTGGACCCCAAATTACACCCAAGCCACTGGCATTCTCACAGGTCAGACATATGTCTAGAAAAATCCATACATCTTGATATCACTAATCGCTTTGTTTAAATTTTGTCACTTCATTTTAAGAATGTTACTAAAATGCAGATCGTATATTCTCCTATCCACAAAAAATGTATTAAAATTCATATAAACAAAGGTTATGAAGCTGAAAAAATATTTTCTCATGACCAAAAGAAGAAAACCAAGATGAGTATTTACTTCATTTCCTCATTCAACATTTTGTTCAAAGCTATGTATTCCTGTGAACACTTTGCAAACACTGATTTCACTAACACTCTCTTCTCCTATGGAAAGATGTTCCATCTGAGCTCTACAAGTTAGAATGCAGACTGTGGTCATACCTCATATACATTTTTATCTCCTCTGCATATTTTTATTTTCCATGTGTTTTCCAGTTTAAATTTTATCTTTTCTTCCAATTGTCCAGACAGGTCTACTAACAAACCTAATGAAGTTCCCCTAAACAGGAGACACATACAGTTCCCAGCAAAGATGAGATTGCATGTTAGTTCAGTACCAAAAATGGCTCTCAGGGGACAGAGAACAAACACCTGCAGATTTCTAACCCTTCTTACTCAAAAATGCCCGAGTATCATGATTCTTCAACAGGTAAAACTCCTGAGGATTCGCATGCCCTGAGCTGATCCCAGGTCTTGGAATAACGACTGCATTAGCCACTTACGTATTGAAACTAGTACAACTAGTAATTTTGATAACAGTATTACTCACTCCTGCAACTTAGCATCCTAGTTATTTAGAGAATAACTTACAGTTTGACCATTACTCAGCTGTTAAATTATGCCTCATGATAAAATAAGGTTTAGATCTGCTTCTTGAAAAAATATGATCAAACTTACAAAAAGTGAAAGCAGATGGGAAGTTCTATTGCAAAATTGCTGCAGAAACAAAAAAGGAAAAAAAAGATGGTGTAATTTTGATGAAAATAAAATTCAGATGGAATGAGATAATGTGCAAATCATTTGGTGAAAAATACATCTCCAAATATGATTTAAGAGACATTTCAGTGCCATGGTTACACATTTAATTTCCAAAACCATGAAATGTTCCATTATTGTAATAGCTTTGATTGGCTGTGATTCTGCCAACAAAACTACTACAGTATTGTTATAATGATAAATTTTGCTGCAAGAAAGGGCTATTATATAAGAATGACTCTTTCAGATATTTATAGAGAGAGAGGTTTTATTTATTTATTTTAAGAGGTTATAATGAGAGGCTGGATTGAAAACAAAGAAGGAGAGCAAATTGGGGCCAATCAATATAATGCTCTCAATTAGCCTAAGTTTTTCATATTTTAAATTGTTCCATGGCTTCAGAAAAACACAAAAGGAATCTACAGCTTTTACTGCTTTTTTAAGATGTGTGTTTTCACCTCTGTTATGACTACTCCCTGATACACTTCTTCCTTCCTTTCTGCCTCCTCTCTCCCATCCCCACTCTTCAGCCACCTGATAGTTTGGAAATGGAAATACATTTTCCTGTTATCTTTCTTTTTCTTTTTTTCCATTACTATTCAGATGGGACAACAATTGTCCAAAAACAAACTATAAATATATTAATATTTAGCTAGCTAGCTACCCATCCATGTATATAGATAAACATCACATAAATGTGTGTATCTGAGTCAAAATTAATGACAAAGGTCAGGAAATACCAAACAATCCCACCATAATAAGCCTCAGAAAGAATATCCAATAAATGTAATATTGCACTATATATGAAGTGCAATAAAAATTTAATGCGGAGACTCATTTTCATTTAAATTTCACAAGTGTTGTGGGAAATACCTTTCATCACCACTCCTGAAACCTGAGAGCAAAACCACCGCTTTGTGCTAGGAAGTTCAAGTGTAAATTTGTAAAATAAATCTTCTTTAGTCCTTTGGGGTTAAACTAGATTGGTAGACAAAAGCAGCAGAAGTAAAAATACAGCTACAAGCACATTCAGCAACAAATAAAGGCAACAAACAGGAATGTGTATAGTTGCAAGCAATAGTGTGGTAAAATCATATATTCTCTTCTTTTAGAATATGATCAAAAAAAGTTCAGAATTAGGATCCACTAGTGAAGAAGTTAATGGATTTGTGGCAAGCCCAGGGAACAGGCTTCACTGTGTTAGGCGCTCTATCAATCTGCTCCTGTTGGTATTTTCTGTTCACCAAGAGTGCGCCTACCTTTAACACCTAAAGGGAGGCTCTGTAGCTGGCCCGGTGCAGCCCTAATGCAGTGGCAGAAATCAGGCATTAACCCAGCAACTATTAGCGCTCTTCCTGAAGAGGACAGGAAAAGATAAAGGGACAACATCCTCTCACCTTCTACTGTTTTCTCCAGGTTGCCAAGCATGTTTTAAGACATAGAGGAGCATAAAAAGCACAGTACACTTGGTGAAAGTCATAAACTTGCTCTACATATCTGTCTCTAAACAGGTTTCCTTCTGAAACTTTCCTATTGTGTGGTGGCAGGTTCACGTGGCAATTGGTAAAAGATACTGACAGAGAGGCAATTCAAGAGGCCCTCACCCTGTGCTTCAGTGATAAACCATCAGAAGCCTTCAGCGTGCAAACACTCAGTACAGACCTGGAGGTCAGGGAGTCCTGGGGAAGTCCTGCTGCTGCTTTTTTTTCCAAAGCCACTGAGCTGTCACATTGCCACCAAATGGTCAGAGGCACAAGGCCTTTGTTTAGCAGCTCTGCCACTTTTCACAGGGCTCTCGCTCCCAGACTGTGGCATGCTCATGTTTGTGTAAGTCTGGATACACCTACACCTCCAGTACCAAACTTGCTGGACTGAGTCCCTCTGTTGTTGCCTCCGTCACTTCACGGCTGTTTGGAGCCTGGGCACACAGCTTGCAGTGCCTCTCAAAAGATGGTGCAGGCAAAAACATGGTCTGCAGGGCCAGGGCCAGATTTATAATGCCATCGCCATATGTCAGAGCACACAGCATGTATGTCAAGTCCAAGGAAGAGCTCGCTCACTAGACATTTCCAGGCACAGCCTAGGCCTTTTGGACATGCTTTTATGGCTCCCAGTAAGTATTAAGCACAGCTAGACTCTTGGCAACAAAGCCCCTGCATTCACAAGTGGATGAGCGTGGAAATCGTTCCACTAATGGCTCTGTATGGACACTCCTAACTACTTTAATAGCAATAGACTAACATTTTTTCAACCCACAGAGGGCTTGAATTAATGGATATGCATCCCACCTGTGTATTGTAGTCACAACTTACTTGGCTGAAGTAATTACTTAAACTTCTCGCTGAACATCTCATACTACTACTGCACACAGTGCTGACTCAACATCCCTCTCAATGCCATGCTCAGCAGGGCAATATTGTAGGACCTTGGAGGATGATGGTGTTCTGCATTGGAGGCTTTGAGAGTAAGTTTGTAAGAAGATGACTCAGAATATGAGTAATTCCAAAAGAGCCTTTAGATTCATTCCCATCTGCCCTACTCCCACACCATACTCAGTGTGTGTTTCTTCCCACTCACTAATAACAGCTCTTGCCTCCTACATGCTATCAACACCTGACTGTCTTTTCTCACTGCAAAACAGTAAGCTCTTATAATGCATTCAAAGCACAATTTTGTCTGACACATTTTTTTTAGCTAATTCTGTTAAGGATTCCGCCCCCCTCCCCGTTAAAGCTGTTTCATTTGTAGGAGCAAATAAGCCTGAATGCCTCCTGCCACATCTGCTATCATCCCATTATTCAATATACACAGCCAAAGCCTGCTAAAGGTTACACTGCACACAAAGGGATTGCCTTTTCCCATGTACACTGTACCTGATGAAGAAACCGTGGCCAGACAGGTACCTCTCCATTCATCCCTCCTGTACCTATTTGATATGCTGTGGCAAGCAAAAAGCTGGGAATTGATTCCTATGTGGGCAATTCTACCTATTTCCAAACTTGCAAACAAAATCCACAGATGTCAGGAAGTGCTTTTTTCTCCCCCTTGAAATACTTCCACCTCTTTACCTTACACTTATGTCTTTATAGTCCTTATAGCCACCTTATAGCCCAACAAACTGGGTTTAAATGAAAAAATAAGATTGAGAGAACACAGTTAACACTCTCGCTGACCATGCTTGATAACAGGACACAGCCCTGTTCCCAGATGTAGAGCATGCTTCCTTTCTCACGTAGCATCATCATGGCGATTGGGACTCCTGGCAAGCCACGAAGGAATCTACCTAGCCAGAATGCTTTAATGCTGTTTTAGGACCACAATGAATCAGAAAGTTTTGCCAATATTGTTTTTTACAAAAAAAAAAAAAAAAAAAAAAAAAAAAAAATTCTAGACAACATTTCCACACAGGCTCCTCTATTTTTAAAGTGTTCACTTTTCCCACCTAATGATTGGGATGATTCCCACCTAATATTTTCCTTGGTCAGCAAGGAAAAGTCAGGGAAGATCAAGAGCTGGGTTTGAAAAATTTCTGTATATGGAATAAAAAGTTTCAAAAAGCTCCAGGCTGACTAACACCGTCATGCTAGAAAAATTGAGAGAGAAATACAGGCCAGCATGAACTCCAACCTTAATGTTACTGCAACTTTATCCACATATTTTACCATGGTTTCCTAAAGAAATGAGGCTCACACAGTCACATAAAGCCAGCCTGTCTGTGTCTGATTATAAATTCCCTCTCCTCCAGTAACTTCTGAAGCCATTGGCCAATTTAACCAACTTTGCCAGAAAAGCAGAGATGTCTGAGAAATAAGCACCTCCTATTTCTAGCAGGCAGATAAATGACCCTCTCAGAGAGCAAGGCCCTTCCTTGCACTCCCACTAGGAAGAAGACATGACCTGGAAGTTTAGGAGTAGCTTTCTGTTATCTGTTTCACAGAGTCCTGATGGGTGATGAATAGACACAACGTTGGCAAACAGAGTAGCTGCAACAGGCACTCACATTACATTACACATATCACCTTGGCTAGCTTCCCTCAATTAGAAAGAGACCGAAGTGAGGGATGGGAGGAAGAGAGACATCCAATCTGGTAAGTCCAGCAAAAACCTGCCACTGATTTCAGCTAGTTGGGCACAATGGGCCCTTAGTAATAAAGTGAACAACTCCATCCACTTTCCAAGGCATGTCAGAGCTGCAGGGAGACAACTCTTGCATCAAGCTTTCCAAAAGCTTGCCTTCATTTGGTTCCATGCTATTCTGCATCACAAACTCAGCAAGTGCACTTTCTGAGCGTGACATCTGTGCTTGCAGGAGAGGGAAACCAGCACATGGATATACACAGGTGTTCATGTTGTAAAGCATGTGTCTGGAAAGCTGAGTGTACAAAAAAGAAGTGCCCTTTGTGCACTCTTCTGGGAGCTGGGAGCCACATTAGCAGCTGCACAATAGGGGGAGAGTAAGCAAGAAAAGCAGATAGGTCAATTAGATGCAGAAGTAAGTGGAAAACCTCAGCTCCAAATTTCCTGTAGAACCTAGGTTCTGAAAAAGCACAGGACTTCACCAGTCTCCCTATTTATTTGGAATTATGTAGGTTTTTAACAACCAGGATTTTCCAGCTCTCCTATAATCAGCATGCTGTGCTCTCTCTTATAAGCCAATTGTTTCCTGCTTGGTTAAATAGGCTCATTATTTATTATAAATTCCACATTTTTGCAACCATGATCAGCTGATCTATCCCTTGCATATAAATCTCTGCAGAGTTTTACCAGGCGTAAGTATTAATAGGCTCCACACTCACATACGCAAGGGAGAAGGAATACAGAGAAGAAGAGGATCCTCCACCCCCACCCTCTAACCACACATGGACACACTCACATGCCTGCGCCGGACAGCCCAGGGCATCCAGCCCCTGTGCCTGGGATGGAGACCTCCACTGTGTGCCCAGCCAGCCCCGGGGTGGGGGCTGGAGTGGAGCGGAGTTTTGGCCCGGGAGCTGAACTGCTCCTGGCACGCGGGGGCACGGGCGGCTGCTGCCGCCGAGCTCCTCTGACGGTGCGGGCAGAAGTGTTCCCCAGCATGACTTCATTGTCTCCAGGTTTATACTGCCCTACCGCCACTGCAGGCTTTCCCAAGGATTCTTTTTGTACTTGAGCCTTCTCAGGGGTGGCAGGGGAAGGGAGTACTCCACCTTCTCATCCTGCTGCCCAAACAGGGCATGTATCAACCAACACACCCACCACAGTTACTCTATCAACAATGGCTGGTAGCCTTGAATAGGCATAACTGAATACTAAGCTACAAATCATCATGATGCTGCTTAAGCTGATGCTTAATGCTCATCCAAATACAAAGCTCTTGGTGCTCGACATTGCACCAAAACAGAGAATGAAAATGTCCCTGCTTTAGACTCAGGGTGGCCACAATATGTCAATGTTGGCCAAGAAGATTCCTTGAAATTTGTTCAACCCCAGAGCTATTTTTGGAAGTCTGACTCCTCTGCTCCTCCACTTCCTCAGTCTCAATGCCACAGTAGGTCCTCAGGCCCTCATGTAGAAGCTGGCTCTGGACAAGACATTCCATTCAAGATACTGCTGCAAAGGCCATGACAGTTACGTAGTTAAGTCCAAGCCATGTAGTTTAGTAAGCTGATAGCAGCAGCATGAAGGCCTACAAAGGCTGCAAACACTAACAACCTGCCCGCTAAATAAATTTTACTGGGTTGATCTCCAAACTCTTGTGGAAAGATTGCTTCCACTACTTGAGTTAGCTAGCATTTACGAAGCTCAAATATTTCCATAGCATGCTGCAGTCATGTAATCTGTAATTTCTCCCTCGCTTGCAAGAAAAAGTTGCAGAACATGCTAGCAACCAGGCCACAAACAGTTTTTAATTGAAAGAAACAAAGCTGAATGATTGAAAGTATGTGGTGAAGTTATAACCAATACAAACGGTTGTGCATGCACTCTCCCCCATTATATTGTGATTTCTTTCTCCATTCATGTATAAGCTTCTCCTGAGCCCTCCCACACCAGGTACTTTCAGAATACCTTTCTTACTGATCTGCACCTCCATTTACCACACCCCTGTTTCTGTGTCTCCCCTCTCCTCCATCCAGAAGTCTCCCTCATCCCTGAGACATAGCACTGCTCCTTTTGCATTTCAGAGTACCCAGGCTCCGGGTTTCCCTGTCCCACTAACCACACCCGACACAGGAATGCTCCTTTGCGATTATGTACCTTTTGACTTTTGCTACCATATGAAGGAAAAAGTTTCTCCATCCACAACTTCTCTACCTAAAACACCCCTGTGTTAATCTGGACACAACTTTGTTCACTTGGGACACACTGGCTAACATTTTATGGGGCTGTCATATCTCAGACAAGCTTTCATACTTACTTTCCCTGAAAGCCAAACAAGCAGGTCAACACAGCTTTAGGACATCTGAGATCAAGTGATTGCTAGTTGTGGTTCTGCCCTAACAGGCTGAGGGAGGGTTCTGCCCTCTCCTCAGGTCGTGGTGGCCACATATAACCAGGATTTAGCTTCAGTCAAAATTATGCAAGACACTTAAGTTTTGCAAAGACAGACAAAAAAAATCACCAACACTTCAGCACAGCTTCCAGCGAAAAGGCACCACATCGTTGCAGCATGAGAACATGAGAAAAGCTCCTTGTCAGCAGTACAGAGGTGGGGAACAGCATCACTGCCAGGGCAAAGGCCTCCACACCTCTGGCATATTCCCTCAGAGAAAATGTTTCTGAAACTGCAGTTTCAGAACTGACACATCCCACCCTTTGCGATTCTTCACCATTTTGCTGGCTACCTCATTTCAGTGCCAGCAAGTGGGTTTGAAAGTACCCTTTGACCACTGCTATTCCACACAGACTTTACACCAACGCAGACCTTGGTAGAAGCTGCTACTGCAAACTGAAGATAGCACCTCCAGAGTTAATAAGGAAGAAAGGCTGCAGGAAGCACAGTGTGCAGTTTCTGTTTTTATAATGAACAAACAACAAGTTTGATTAGATGTTTTTTGAAGAAACTTGCCATCTTTCCTGCATGCTTTCCTATCCTTCAAGCAAACGGACTCTATGGCTGTAGAGGAAAACCCCTGAAAACTGCCAGCCATAATCTCTTACCCTCACGAAATAATAGAACATCAGAGCATTTGCACAGTCTCTGTGTTTTCATAAACACAGTTGTGCAGTTGATTTACAAAATGTCAAATTAAGCTCCATTGGGATTTCTTTGTTTTTAAATGACAGAATTTCCCTTGCAAGTAATTCTAGAATAATCAAGTTTCCAGATCTTAGAAATGGCAATTGTTCTGACATTTTTTTCATCCTCCAAGAGAGTCTCTCTTCCAATCATCCAGAGAACTGTTATTCATTCCTGGACAATGTTACCTTTTGGGACACTGACCTGTTCTGTTCTTCTGGGCAAGGCTGAATCTTCTATGTTGTAAGAAACAATCCAAGCCGCTGAATGTGTTGCAAGGCAGACAGGTATTTCTGAAACTATGTAGAAAATTCTTCCATGCTGTACATATTTCTGTAAGCAAATATTTATTTAACTTACTAAAGTATTAGAAATAATCACTATAATTTTCTCTAAAGACATTATTTCAATTTCCATTTAAAACCACTTTATTAGTTCACTATTTAAGACATACTCAGCTGAAGCACCACATAAAATTGCTAGTGTAGATGCAAATGTCTTCTTCCAAAAATTGACAAGTAATACTGATTTATAATACAGATACATCAAATAAATTGTGGAAGTCAGTAGTTTCAAAATCTTTTTTGGCATGGTTTCTTAACAACAAAATTTGTTTTATTCCAAAACTAAAAATGTCAAGCATTTAGTCTTGGGTACTAAAGTGGGGTTTGTTTTTATTTTTTACACTTTTTACATTTATGAAAGAGACCAGTTACATAGTATTCAAAACATTAACAATATCTGTTCCACAATGTATTGCACAAGAAAATCAACTTCTCTGAATTGTATTCACAGAAGTTGTACAAACCTAGCAGGAAACCTACTTCACCATCTGAGTCTGAGTGGCTCTTCCAACATTTGCTAGGACACTAACAGAACAACAGAACTAGAAGGCCATTATTTTTCAGAAGATTATAAAAGACCTAACATGCTGTAACTGCACTAAGTCTGAAGGATTCAAAGAACAGAAAAACAAGTGAGAAACAAGCAAAGGTAACTGATTCCTATCACCAACCCAAGAGAAAGGCCAATTACAACATACAGTGTTCACTGGACTATTCACAGATCTGTTCAGTTAGAGGAAAGAAAACAGAATCACAGAAACAAGTGCTTTCCAAGGGAGTTTTAAGTCATACAGAAGCCAATGGTATGTGGTAGCAAGAAAAGGCTCCAAAACAACAGGAGGAGCTGCTGCTTATCATACTAACAAGGAGTTAACTTAAAATGTGAGGACAGCTGACACATTATTCACCCAAGATCTTTTAACTCAGTATCCTAAGGAATAGGAACGTGGAGTACTCTGTCAGGACATTTATTAGGTCCAGCAAGGAATTTGTTAGTATTCTACATCTAAAGCCTCAATTTGGAGGATTGCTCTCTTTGGCATCTAGTAAAGTCAAGAATACAATAAAGTTCAGAACTTTACTGAAAAAGCAATTTACAAAATCACAAGAAAATCTATTACATGGTTTAAAAAAGAGCTAAACACTTCTGCTGCAAGCATGTTATAAATAGCAAGGTATCAAAAACTGTGTCTACTGAGATTGCCAAAGTACCAATAAAATAGTTCAAGTCTCCTTCAACCCTCATCGCTCTCAAAGAGAATATGAGGCATCTCTTAACATTTGCGGTGGGTATAGGGCAGGGATTGCAAACAAAAACAAAATCTGGCTTTGTAGTAAACCTTCTTAGGAAACACTGGCCCTTTTTACCAGAAGAACATCGTGATAATTTAGTCTTTGTTCTTCTAATGTTCTGTTTTCCAAAGCTAAAACAAGGAAGAGAAGCCTCAAACTGTCCATGAGGACCAGGTGTTTAAAAAAACTAATAAATATTCTAAGACTAAATATTTGGCTGAAAAAACAACTTTGATAGAAAGTGCTTAATCCACCTCATAATAATACTGAGGCACTCAATTTCATTCAGAGATATAGTTGTGCAAAACCTGAGGAAAAGTTGAACCAATTACACTCAGTGGAAATACTCAATGAGAGTCCCAAAGCCTGCTGTGCCTGAAGATGCTGCATATGCTGTATGAGCTAAAACCACAGATTAATTTGCTTTTTTTAATATTGAGGTTACACACACACCTTTTCCACGTGAGAGGATCAGCTGAACTGGAGTAAACAGCCTTCATTCCAGGAAGATGGTCTAGCCTTTAGCACGTGTCAGTCTGCAGCATGGTAATGTGAAACATTGCTCCCCGTCACTGAAATATTTTTTTTCTTAAAAATGGTCAACACAAGTGTTGATAACACCACCTACATCCCCAATAAGCTCATTCAGAACTGTTGGAATAGCTGTCCATAAAACAGGACAAAACCATATCCAGCAGAAGCCACTGGAACTTTACTGAAATGGTGGCAAGTGCATCTTACACAGCGGTTCCAGGGCTGATTGCCTCAGGGATTATACGTTTACCACAAAGATCCTACCACAAATATCTGAATGGGTTGTAGAGGTACAAGGCAAACAAGATCATTTCATTTCAAACATGCCAATCCTTCCCTGCCTAGTTTTGTCTCCTTAGTCTCAAATTTGCCAAAGTAAAGTAGGGCATTTTCTAATAACTGTAGAATATAAGCAAGCCTTTTGGTAAGAAGTGTGTTCTTCAAATCCCAATCTCAGCATTTGGAATTATACAATCCCAAGGCCTCAACCCTACAAAGGACTCCATGCTGTACACCTCAAGAATGCTACTGCTTCTTGAGGAGTCCTTAAAAATGTCTTCATTGTTTAAAATACCTTTCCTCATATTCCAGCTTCTTTACCATGCTACTGCTGTCTCTACATTCCAGTAGAAAACTGCTCGCTCTCTATTCCTTTTCCAGTAGCACGGAACTTATAACAATTAGCAGTTTCTGCTTGTCTCTGCTCTGCTTCATTTTTTTCCTTCCCTGCCAGTTGCTGCTTATAAAGTAGATACCTGTCCAATGCTTAAATCCGTTACTCAAAAATAAATTAAGAGCTCTTTTTTAATGGGCATTCATTTGAGGAAAAAATTCATTGCATTCTAATATGTTTCATTTGATGCAAAGCAAGAGTATTTTAATAAATAATTCATATTAACAGAACACAAAATTTATTGGCCTAATACTTTTAGAAGCACAAATACAATGAGATAGGATGTACGCGCACACACATGTACTCAGCTGTATTGTATTTTCAGATTCCCATTATTACAATATTCCTTATCACCTCTCATCTATGAAAGTTCCTGCCTGCACCAGGATAGAAGAGAGATTTCTTGCTAATGTATCTTTCAGTAAATTAGATAAGGAAAAGCAGAAGAGAGCATATCATATACACCTCACACTGTAATTTGGTCAGTTATGCAAATACAAGTAACACTAAAAAGTAAAGACTTAGGAAAAATTATCATCTGCAGTTCTGTTTCTTTTGAATTTACCCTGAATAAAATTAGGATCCCTGGAGACAGAACTGAAGGAGTGGGGTATGTATGTCCAAGCAAAACCTGCAAGTTTTCTATACGGCTACAGTTCCAAAGCACTGTCCAAGAGAGAAAGCTGAAATACAGGCAGTCCACAAACACCCCCAGCACAAGCAAGGATCCTTGCAACCCACAAAATACATAAGCATTTTGTGGCATTTAAAAAATCGTAGTGATAAATTCATTATTTGTGGAAGTATGTCAGCCCCTGGGCACCACTTGGATTCTGGTATTGGGCAACAAGATCAGTAGGGTCCACAAGCAGAACAAGCATGTAGAGAAGAGCATCAGTGAACATGGGCCCAGAAACAGGCTCTGCAAACTGAACGTGGCACTTGGAATCCTCAAGATGCTGCTGGGTCGTGAAGCACATGCACTCCCCTTCCCACCCCAAAACATAAAATGTATCACTAGACTCATTCCTAGTACTCATTTGGCCAATGACCTCAGGGAGAAGAGTATTAAGTCCCTGTTGAAAATGCAGATTTGCTACAGAAACTCTATAAAAAGTAAATTAAACTAAAAAAAAAGAAAATCTGTAAAAAGCAAATGTTTCTTTCATCTGTTCCTGTCTTCCTTACTATTTCAGTGTTGCATGTAGAAGAGTAAATAAATCTCATTTTATATCTGTGACACAATTCCCAGCTGTGGTTTCCTCAAGTCCTTCCAAAGCAGCTTTTTGGCAACTTAAAATTATTTGGCACCATCATAGTCACAGAAAATATACTTTATTCCTGAAAGGATTATTCAAAGTTTAACTGGCTGTAAGAGGACCACATCCGCCGAGACTTTTAGAAATTGAACCCTCAGAGAACTGATTCTTTACTGCCTGATGCACACCCCTCACATTACAGAAATTTCCTCCAGTACCCTCAGTTTGGAAACTGTAAACTTTTTTTTCCTTTTCTTTCACCCTACAAAGCAGTTATCTCAGTGAGAGAGAGAACTGGAAACCAATGGCTTGTCCAAGTCACTTGATGAAATGACAGAGAAGGTATGGGATTTTGGTGACAGCTGTGGAGCACAGGCTTTGCACTGCCAAAAAGAAAGGTACGGCGGTAGGTATTGTGGCAGCTTTCACGACTGCAACACTTGTTCATGGGAACCATACTGAAACTCCATTTTTCAGTCTCACTTAGGCTCAACAGCCATAATTCAGCTGTGAGTCTGGATCCTCCTACGCTGAACCCAAACCACTGCTATGGGGTGAAATCCATTAAAATCCTCAAACAGCTTTTCCATTGAGACTGTGACACAAAAATGTTTCCATTTCAGTATCTCCTGAATAAGTACCATTTATTTTTACAGTGTGCCTCCAGCATTTCCCACACATTTACCAGCTGAAGAGAGAAATCCTCAACCCTATCCCGAATTTATCATCATAACACCTGCTCTCTGTCAAAGCTCACTGAAGACCCCAAACAAACCATCGTCAATGGGCCTGCAACCACTTTGCAATTTTGTGTTGCTTTTCAGCATGCCAGGCATATCCCGGCCTAACCCACAACCAGATGGTCAATACACAGAGGAAGACATCCACAGACTTTAAAAACAAACAAACAAACAAATAAATCAGAATTACCAGTATTTAGTGTCTGGTTGTGTTGCAGCATTTAGGCCAGGACCTTAAAAAAAACGCCTGAGAACACATTCACAATGCAGAAACCTCTTCCCAACCTAGAGTTTATTTCTGCCAACAGGTTGAGTTGGGGGCAGAGAGGGGAATAAATCTAAAAAGTATTTCCTCCCCCCCGCTCCACAAATGTATTATTCATAAAAGCCGGGGATTTTTTTTATTACCTGGGGATTTCATTTTTATTATGTTCAAAGGATTGTTTCAGTGAGCACTCACTCCCCTGCAGGCAAATATGCAGGGTTTTTTTATACTGCAGTATAAATTACAGTGAATATCTAAATAATACCGGCAAAACCTCAACAAAATCAAATAGCCAAAAACATTAGGGACAAATTGCCCTTGCACAATTTATTCCATTGTTTGGTGGAACTCCACAGAGAATCTGGGGCCCCTGGTATACTGGATCTAAATTGATTTATTCTTACTATCACAGGGGAAGTCCATAAACTACTCCTTCGCATAAGTTATACCTGCATTAAAAAAAAAAAAAAAAAAATCCTAACAGGCTACACAAGTGTAGCCTATTTCTCCTTAACTCCTGAACAGGACATCTTATACAAAGAGGTGAGGGGCATTAAGATATATGCAGTTATTCTCATAAATTTAATTAGTGAAGACAAGGAATAACCACAGTTTAAAACACAGAGAGAGAGAGAGAGAGAGAGAAAACAATGCTTTTTTTTTACTCTCAACACAACATATCTTTGATACTACCTCTGCTTGTTGTAATCATATTTCCAGTCTGAATCACAAATACTTCAGTAATCTATCTTTTTCTGAACAGCCAAAATATTTATTTTTATTTGACCTCCTACTAGGTGCATTCATGGGAAAACAAATGGATTCTACTTGGGGCATGTCCATTTGTGCCTGTATCCCAGAAACCTGAAACCAGGCCAGCATTCTTCTGATTGAATAAAGCTGAGTTGTCTGGGTTAAATCTGTTGTCAATATGCCTCGCTTATACAGTGAAATAGTTTCTTGTTAAGCAAGACAGAGATTTACTGTAGGCAAGATACAGACTTCAAATGCATCAGCATGGAAGAGAAGAGTAGAAATTTATTAATTCTTCAAGAAACACCAGATAAAAGTACTGTATACCTTAGCAGGAAGCTCTTTTTCTATGAATAATCATGTTCTTGAGTCAACAGACTTTGCCTACTTAAGCTATCTCTCGCATCAGAATCCAATTATAGCAAAGCCTACAGAAAACAGGTTTGGCACACTTTAATATTTTGGTATTGATCTAATTTAGCTCTGGTTTCAATTACAACAGGGAGCATTTTATCAAGAGATAGACTTTGTTTGTTGGACATTAAATTACTTTTTTCCTTATTGTCTCTGATCTCACTATATGGGTATTTTTGCCATGCTTATTGCTGCAGTTTTAGAAGTTTCACTCATTTATTATGAACTTCTTTACAGGAAACAAATCAAATCCAGCTTCTCTAAGTAAAAAGGAGTGAACTCAATACATTTTAAAACTGGGCTGGTGTTTCTGTAGCAACCCTTCCACAGTGATGCAACTGAATTTGACATCAAAGAACAAATGTATCAAGTCATCCTGACAACTGAAATACTTGCTCTAAGAAGAATGCATACATGTATCTGGAACAAAGACGGATTACCCTAAGTAAAATGAGCATTTATTTAGTAATATATGTATACCGTATCATCCTACTTGAGGCATCTTTTCCCCCATCAGCGTGCATAACTGCCACAAAAATTAGCTGAAGTTATCCACAGAAACTGAGAGGAGAATAGACCTCTTTAGTTTTCAGATGTACAGAAGAATTATCTCATTTTCCATTTAATGGCATACAGAAGATATATGGAAGTAATTTTCTTTCTTCCTGCT
>NW_010509984.1:61747-65308 GCF_000687285.1 Phaethon lepturus
ATCTGGCTTTAAACTCTGCAGCTCAACTTCTTACATTCATTGAAGGGAATGTCATCTCTACAACCCAAAATAGCTATATATATTTATAAACTATATCTAAGAAATTACCCCTGGTTAACAATATGCACCTTTCAGCTACAAAACCTAAAAGCCTGACAACAGGAAAATTTTACTGCACTGTGCTCTCCCAAAATACAAATCGCATATGTTGATAATCTGGAATGTTTGCCGAATTAGTGGGGGATTATGAAATCATAGCTGTGATTAGAATCATACACTGCTGAAGGCAGATAGCTGGAGTGTTGAAATTTCTAAAAAGGAAGCTGTCAAATAGTCGGAAGCAATTTGCAATGATCCATAGCTTTGTGAATAAAATCACAAACCTAGTGCTCTGTTAAGCTCCAAGAAGTGATAAAATTTGAATTCAGAGTTTAAAACTGCAAAACGAAGCCCATTTCATGGGCTGCCACAACTTCTAGAAAAATGTAAGACTTCACAGATAAAGGAACGTTACAAACTCACTGTAACTGAAACACAGTTGCTAGTGTTTCTTCAAATACGATAAGGCATGACACTTGGGGGAGACTGCTTTTTAAAACTCCCTGTTGGTATTGCTAGATGTGAGATACAACTGTTCTGCCCAAAAGAGAAACATGCAGTGCGTCCCCCTCCAGTTCAGACAACTGCAGTCTGAACAGCAACAAGCACTGTGCAATTTTTTTTCTTGAGGTAGCATATACCTGCCACTTGCCTCTGGTGTGGAAGAAGAAAAATGCACCTGAAAATTGCAGCTTGTGCACTTGGTACTATTTGCTGATGGCTTTTGCAGGTAAATTTCCAGGCCCCTCCCTTGCCAGAATAGTCTTGAAACACAAAACAGTGTAATTCAATTGCTGGCATTAAAGAAAAAAGCAACCAATACTCATTTTGCAGACACTGGGAACAGCCCAAAGGTCTCACACAAACTGTTCATGTTAAAAGGATCAGATGAATTTGGGATGTATGTAAAAAAAACCAAAACCAACAACATTTTAAATGTATTTTTAAAGAAAGACAAAAATAGTTCAAGTGCTTTTCAAATGTCATTAAAATAAAAATAAAAATTTATTTAGGCTGCAATATGCCAAAGGCCTTGCCAACTACACTGGAAAAATGGATGGTCTCCTGTATAACCAGTGCACCTGCCCTTAAGGCTATGGTCCTTCCAATACAAATTCCTGCAATAAGATGTCAGGTGAGCATTAGCCCAAACGAAAAAGCTTATTCTATTCACAATGGTCATTTGTGCACAACACAATCCCGACAGACTTCTGATGAGACATCACTTAACAATTCAAAGTTAGAGATTTATGATTCCTGCCTCCTGAACAAGGAAACACCTTTAGATTTGATCCCTAAACTGAAAAACTCCAGCTGCCACACCAGTGAATGTGCCGTGTCAGCATGTGCAAGGCTTCACCCAACAAGCAGTTGTGTCCCTAGAGCAAGATAGCAGGCACTAGCTACTGTGGGGGGAGCTAGAGAGAGGCCAGAAAACGTGCTGCGGCCAAGGTTTTGGGCTCCAGTTTTTACTACTATATAGCAGCCTGGGCAGCTGCTTCTTTCCACGCTGCCCAGCTTCTCTGGGCTATACTGGGTGAAGGTGGGCACCTCAACATGTGGCATTAGCAGGGGCTGATGAACCCCTCTGGAGCCTGTCCTGGCCCACATGGAATTACCCTGCCATCAGGAACATGCCATAGCATGTTTGTGCCTGATTTGGCCCTCAAGCGCAGACCTGCAAAGGAAGCTCAGGAAAAAACCTATCTCAACTCCTCCTAAAGTCCAGGGTAAAAACCCCAGTGACTCCCCATCATTTTCCTCATCAAACTCACATGCATTAAAACACAATTCATCTTGCTCATCTGAGGCTCTGAATTGCATGAACTCTGCCACCTCAGGTATTGATTCTGTTTGTGAAGTTTGTTTGTTTTGAAAGGTATGGGTCAAGACAAGGCCCAAATGACCTGGAAAAAAACATAAATGTAAGGTCAAGGCCCAAATGACCTGGAAAAAAACACAAATGTAAGTTCACTGTAATAAAAAATGTTCTGTAGAGTTGTGACACCAAGAAGTTTAGATGAACAAGCTTCATACAGGTGATCACAAAGCCCTGTAGTCCTCTACCCTACACAATTCCCTCCTACCACTGCTTATCCCCTTCTGCCTTAGCTTAACCAGCTACAGCTTTGGCTGCTAGCGCCTTAGCTGGCAGAGGCAGGGTGACTGGGATGCAGACAATCCCCCTCTCTCCTCCCATCATCTAAAACATGGATGGCCAACTTGTGCAGGCAGATGAATTTCTGTGTCCAGCTAAAAAGCCAGCAGGCAAGAACATCAGAGGACATGTTTGGGCTACACTACAGCAGATGAAAACTGTCATGCTCCCAGCCTGCTTGTCTTTTAAGAAGATGTAGAACATAATACATCTCCTCCTGAGCCCCTTGAAGCACTCACATGATCTGGCCAGTGTTCCCAAGAGCCAGAAAAAAACCACACCGTGGCCTGGTTCAATTCCTGGATCACCAGTTGGCCATCCCAGATGTGAAACATCAGACTCTTAGATCCTGACATCCATCCAGGATGTACTGACCTCACTTTCCATTAACTCCATCAGCACAAGGCCACCAGGTGCTTTCTGTACATTGAGATTTGTCCTGTCACAGATACACCAAAAACTACCCTCCAGCAGTGAACCAGGGCTATTAACAAGCATAAACATGGCCTTGATAGGGTTGTCCCAATTTACATAAGGACGTCAAGCTGCTCTCCCTAAGTTGGTGGTGTTTTAACACTTCAGCAAGTGCTGGATACTAAGATCCAGGATCATGCAAGGTCTCAGGCAGCCTCAGACCTTCCCTGAGCTGTGAAGGGGCATTCCCAGCACCTGGCTGGCTCCATTATAGTTGGTGTGGTTGTACATGTACAAGGAGGGAGAAACTTGCCAAGCTTCCCTTGTGCTCACGTTTATAGCTAGCGTGCCCCAGGTAATGCAAACGGCATGTAATTTGAGCATTTCTGTCCTTATTAGTTTATGTTCCATATGATTTCCTTTGCATAGCTGACATCTTTGGTAGCCTGAGGCCTGCTTCATGCACAGACTTTATACCCATATAACTAACAGTGCGAGGTGAACGGCTTTTTTATTTTAAAGCAATTCATTCAACACTGCCTCTCAGACAGACCCAGCTACGAGGGTGCCTTGTAGCACTGCAAAGTATTCCTCCTCCCACAGAAGAAAACCACACCATCATCTTCACGGGGCTGCAGCTGCACGTGCTGGGAGTGTGTGGCTCCTGGTATCTGAGCACTTTAAAAAGCCACAGCTCTTGCATCAATAAATCCTTTTAAACTGCAGGCCCATAACCCCCACACCAAAATATGGCTGTGACATTTCCTTTTGTTTGCCGGGAGAAACCCCGTTGTCCCCTGAGGGGTGGGAAAAACAGCTTTCAAAAGGCAGCTCCCTCAGAGCAGGATAGGCCCACCACAGCCAAGCGTGGCCCCAGGCCCCATCGCTGC
>NW_010509985.1:0-13677 GCF_000687285.1 Phaethon lepturus
CATAGAAGGAGATCAGGTTGGTCAAGCAACTTAAGTATAAGTATTATAACTTATACTTCAGAACACCCTTCTTGCTTGTCTGTGAATAAAGAAAGATGGAGTTTAGTGACATCGTAATCTTAAGAGGGGTTTTCCTGTTCAAGGGCAAGGTTTACAATCTGGTGCAGATAACATACTGTTCAGGTAAGTGGAATTTTTTTCTTGTCGGCAGCAGAGCTAACCTCTTGGACATGACTTAAGACTGAGAGTAAGAAGCCTGCTGAGGAAAGAGAGGAAGTAAAGAAATGCAAGACTAATGAGATGTTATACAGAAATGTAAGCTCTCTGTAAAATGAAGGGGTTTATTTTTTCTTCTGTTTAGAAAGCAAGACACTAAAGTTTGAATCAGAATCATAGAACAGTTTGGGTTGGAAGGGACCTTTAAATGTCACCTAGTCTAGCCCTGCTGCAGTGAGCAGGGACATCTTCAACTAGATCAGGTTGCTCAGAGCCGCGTCCAACCTGATCTGGAATATTTCCAGGGTTGGGGCATCTATCACCTCCCTGGGCAACCTGTGCTGGTGTTTCACCAACTTCATTGGGAAAAATGTCTTCCTTAGATCTAGTCTAAATCTACCCTCTTCTAGTTTAAAACCACTACCCCTGGTCCTATTGCAACAGGCCCTGCTAAAATGTCTGTCCCCATCTTTCGGAAAAAATGTGCACAGCTCAAAGGAGGTATGGAGATATAAATGGCCACTATTAGGACTCTCCTTTTGTAGTGCATTTTACCTCACAAACAAGATTTCTTTTAGCCTTTATATTCCCAGAAATCCTGCCTTCCATTTCCAAAATGCATCAAATGCAGGAAACTTCATTTTATGGGAAGTCTGTGAGCTGTGAAACTTTTCAGTGTGGAATACTAAGAGTAATGGCTGGGGAACAGGATACCAACTATAAGATATTGATAAATGACAGCTGAAAGCTAGGGTATGAGCAGCCAGTGGTGAAACCACTGGGGTGTGTGCTCACAGCAAAACACAGTCTTCATGCCCTTGGCCAGCCAGGTGGTTGATCGGGAAGAGGAGACCCCGCTTTCACAGATCTGTTCTTCTCACACATACACATCCAGTGTAACTTTGCATTTTTGGGGATAGAGACCCGCACCTCTGAAAGAAATTCACCCCACCGAACCCAAAAAAACAGAGCAAAAGAGAAAGCTTAAAGTATGCAAGCACCAAAACAAGACCAAAATACAAATGGAGTAGGCACAGAAGTTGGCGTTTTGGAAATCATAAAAATTAAGCAGGACTAAATATATCCATTCTTCTTGTTCTTTGTGCCAATGACTTGTAATTGAGTCACTCATCAGACTTTACATTTAACAGTTGATGCCAAGTAGAAGATACAATAAGCAAAACTCACAGGGCCATCCTCATTCACATTACTGCACATTATTGTGCAATTATTTTTTTTGCTCAGCTTCATGACTTAATTGAAATAATACCATGCAACGCCACCTTCAGGTGAAAAAAAAATCAGCCTCGACTTCATTCATAGGAGGTCATGAGCTGGCTGCCTTCCTTAAAACAAGATCTATGAGCTAATGAAGCCTGGGACGACATAGTTTTTTTCTGATGGTTAAGTGCCCAGTTGACTAGGAAGATATTTCAATAAATGCTTCATATCTGACAGACAACTATCTGATCTCAAAAGGAATTTTTTATATTAAAGCTGTTAAAACTAATTTTCATTATATTTATTCTATAATTAATTATGTTAAGCAATCTGGAGGTCTGGTTAAGTACCTTTGTTATTTGAAAACTTAATGGATAAATAAGACATGCATTCTCTTTCATTGTAAGTCTTCACTAAAAATATGGCTTTTATAAGATAATTTTATTTCTTTTAATAGTATAATAAAAATATACAAAACTGTATTAGTTCTGTGGAAAAGAACAAAATGCTGGGATATTAAATGCCTGTTTGCACAGCAACATCCCGTGCCATGTTTCACTTTATGGTATCACTGAGCTAAACATTTATCTATCTGTTTCTTTGTATATATTTCTGAAGATACATGGTATAAGATATTGCACATACCATAGCTGTTGGCAATTTTCAAGTTCATGAAGATCATTCCATTATGAATCCAGATACTTCAAGTGAAATGCATAACTGTATTTGCCCATTTTTAGATCCGGTTCTATTTAATCTCTGTGTTGTCTTCATCCTTCTGAACCATACAGAAATCATATGTTGAGAGCTACTATTTCTTGCATATCGTGTCATCTGTTACAGCCTAGCAGACTAACACATCATGTTTTATTATTGTTCATGCTTTTGTTGGAAGACTGCATTTTTCTCCTTTGCTTATAGGGGGGATTGATGCAAAAAAAGTGAGACAATCTCTAAAATAATGTAAAACAGTCAAAATTATCAGATCAATTTTAAAAAATCAAAACCACCTCTTTGAAAAATTAACTTAGTGGACCTTTACAGGCAGACATTAAAAATTCCATCTTTGTAGTCATTCCAGGAAACAGAATAATTATAGAATCATAGAATCATAGAGTAGTTTGAGTTGGAAGGGACTTTTAAAGGTTACCTAGTCCAAACTCGCCGCTATGAGCAGAGACATCTTCAACTAGACCAGGTTGCTCAGAGCCCTGTCCAGCCTGACCTTGAAATTTTCCAGGGATTGGGCATCTACCACCTCTCTGGGAAACCTGTGCCAGTGTTTTACCACACTCATTGGGAAAAATTTCCTCCTTAGATCTAGTCTAAATCTACCCTTTTTTGGTTTAAAATGATTACCCCTTGTCCTATTGCAAGAGCCTCTATTAAAAAGTTTGTTCCCAATGAACAGTGATAATTATTAACACTAAATAACAGAATATTATTATAATTAGAAATTATAAACCACATTCACTCTATCTAAATCTAACTATATAGTAATGTTGAGCGATCTAATACATGAAAATTAACATCAAATGCCCCATGCATTTAAAGATTTAGTCATTCTTTGGAATAAACAGAAAGACATGGGTACTAATACTGACTTCTAGTAATTTCTGATGTAGATGACTGTAAAACTTCAGAAAGTTTTCAGGATGGGCAAAGGGGAAAATGTGCTTTGTGGGTTTGAATGTGCTCCATGGGAAATCAACACAAGGTTAAATTTCTAATAATACCTTCTTTCTCTTACATTACCCAGTGGAACATCAACCACATCAACACAGGTTTTTTTATGTTATTCACTTCTTTAGAAATGACTGCTTGTTTGAACACAGTTGTTGGAGATTTGCCAGGACGCAGACCTTACAGGTGTAGAATTACCTATGCTACAACCTGTCTGCTAATCTTGTGGCTGTTTCTGTCTTACCTTCACAGAAGGATGAATACATATTGCAACCATTTTGAATCAGTCAGATGAACTGAGTACTGCAGAGAAGCATTAAAAACTTGCAATGTTTGTTGTAACATACAGAGATTCATAACCTTTCTGAAACAAAGAAAGAGTTACTACTTTTCAAAATAACAGCTAAAATAATTTAAATAACATTTTTTTCTTTATAAAAACAAGAATACTTGCCTTAATATCTGAGTTAATGTCAACCGCATAAGTAAGGATTCTCAGGACCAGCTCAAAAATATAAGCAATTTTGCATATATAATATAGTCTGTGTAATGATTTTGGCCTTGACAGAAGCAGTCAAGACAATCCATTTCTTGACCATCTTTCTGGTTTTAAAAAATAAACAATCCAAAGCATAACATGGTTTGCTTTTTAATTTTTCAAGGGACAGTATTCTAGAAGACATTTAACCATGGACCTGTTTTACACATATAAAAATTTTAAAAATTCATAAAGCAGAGAGAATCAGAAAATGGGTCAGTGTCAGTGATGTATTAATTTTTCAACACAAGAATGCAATTCTCCAGCATACTCTTTTCAGGACCCTTTGAAGTAAGCAGCAGTAAAATTGGCATGAGTTTGAGTTCAGAAGTTGCATATTACATTTTTTAATGTTGCTGCTTTTGAGTACAAAGAAAATTAATGAGTCCTTTAAAACTACACCATTTTATGTTTTGCTTTGAACATGGAGTTACACTGAGCAGCAAGGTTTGTGCTAAACTGGAATAAACAAGAAAAAGTAAGTGGCTACATCTTAGCAGTTCAAAGGAATACCACAGGGAGTCTGCATCAAACCACAAAGTCCCTATCCTTCATTACCATCATCTTTAAGCAGATATTTGAGGTGTGTAATTGCAAAGAGGGGGGATTAGCTTTAAATTTTTTTAAATTATTTTGCTCTATTTGAAACCCTAACAGCATGCAGATTATGTAAATGTATAAAACCATGTTTAACATTAACCATGAACAAATTATAGGCAGCCTGACCTTCAAAAAGTCATCCAAACTTCAACAATTCAAACTACCTTGAAATTCATAAACTAAAAACCACTACCTTTAGCACTGTCTTTCTTCTAAACCTTTTCTGGAAGAAGGTAACTTCTACCAAATTTCTTACAACTGCAAAAATGGTGGTCCTGTTTTGAAACACAATTTAAATAATACGGTATTAATTGTCTACTTATGCTGTATCTTATGTGCAGACCACAAAATATCCATTTGACCCCATGTGGAATTGGCTAAGTCTATTCATTTATGATCTGTTACATTGTTTTCCTGACCTGTTCTCAGAAAACTTGATATAAAATCGGGTTAATATTCCTAATTTATTGGAATTTGGTAAATTAAAGAATCAAAACCAAACTAAATGTCAAAAAAAACTTTTTCAAGAAAGCCTGTTACATGTGTGCATGAAGCAAAAAATTAAATAGCTAAAGTAACACATCTAATACTAAATAAAATAAAAATAATATCTTACTTCAAGGCCCATAATTTTGGTTTTATAAAAAAGGTAATAAAAATATCCTATTATGAAACTCACAGACATTAATGGATTAATATATAGATCTATATTTATCATTATTTATTGGCAATATTTATATATGTTTAGCATTGAATTATGTTGAGATACAGAATTTATCTTAAGTATATTTTTATTTCCTTACCAGTAAAGAAATATAACTTCATTATGTTCTGCATTTCCCTTTACTCAAGAAGGCTTGATTTCTCTTTTATATGAGAACTTTTTCAGAAATAACTGTTCTATAATCCACACAGATACACTGCTCAAAAGTGGTATGAGATCAAACCAGGACTAATAGTTTTTGCCTCATTCTTTTTTATCCTATTTGCATATGCACACAGCATAAACAGAGCTTTGGAATGGGCAACGGCAATGATCCGGTTTTTCATTAGTAGTCACAGTGTGTAAAAGGATTATGGGTAGATTTTACATCTGAGCCAGAACACTATCAAGACAATGTTCCATACATGCATACAAACACACAAAACAGAAATATGTCTATGCTTCACTAAAGAGTATGTTAAAAGTAATTATTAATCTGTCCTACAAGATCAGTTTGAATACTTTAATGAATATTTAAATATTATTTTTCAACTTCCAAGACTTTCCTTTAAAAATATAAAAAACCTATTTCGTTATGTCTTTGCATCTAGACTTCTCCCTTTAAGACTGTCAGTATAATTCAACTGCAAAATCAATTTGCATTTTTGCTTCCCACCTGAGGCAGCTAGTCCTGATGCAGTTTAGTACCAGGATTTACACTGTCTGCGATTTTGATGAGCAAATTGCCAACTTGGAACTAGAGAATGGACTAAGAGTTTTCACAGCCATCAGCCATCACTTCTATTGATTTGAATTCACTATGAACATAAATCTGACTCAAAAGCTCATCTATGGATGAAGAACACCATACATCAGTGCCAATTTCCTAGCCATCCTCTCATTCTTTTTTTCACTGATGTCATTTCTCAGGGCACATCTCCTTAGAATAAAATGTGGAATGAAACTGTATCATTTACAACAGCACTTCATCACGGCCGAAAGTGATTGCATCCTTTAGATGTATTTAACAGAGAATCAATTATGTATCACTAAAATATTTTTGCAGTGTATGCAAATTTTTCTATAGAAGAAATCTGGAGTCTCATTTACTGTTTAATTGTATTGTTAATAGATTCACTGAAATCAATGAAGTAACTTCTTTTAATACCGTTGTAAATGAAATGATCTTCCAGCTCTGATGTTTTTCATACTGAAAGATGGAATATATAATAATATATGAAAAATACATAACATATAAATAATACATATAATATAGACGGATAGTGTGTAACTAAAAATATGTATAACTGCATATATAAAACTGCAGTGACTCTTATCTAGAAGGAGAAAACAAAACAATATAAATTTTTGTTTTGTTCTTTTTCTTTCCTGTCTACAAAGAAAAACTTCCTACTCTCAAATTTAAATACCTTTGATCTGGATAATCCACTGCTATCTCCCAAAAGGCTGTACATGTTGGATTCTATAACATAATTAACTATATTATGATCTATATGATGTTAATGAAATTGGCAGTAAATGGCTTTCTATAGAGAAAGCAAACATAATTCATTCATAAAGCACACCTACTTTAAACAAGGGCCAAATAGCTCTGTGCTTCCTTAATGGAAGCCTGCAGCGTGCTCACAAAACTGAAGTGTAGTTTTGCATCACCAGACAGGGAAAGCTTGAGGGTGTATGGCAGTTTCTTGCGCCTCTTTGATTGTACAAGCTAATATGGAGCTTCACCTAGCAGACCTGTGCCCATGCTGGAGGGTGAGATCCACCATGATATTGCTGGGGTATGGATGAAGTTTTGACAGCCAGATACTCCAGTCTGTGTACAAAGTATAAAATACAACCCTTCTGAGCTGATTACATTTCATATGCATGTTGAAGTATAGACAATAAAGCATAAATCAGTAACAAATCAGGCTGTGAATTCTGGTTGTTATTTATACTTATTACACCTTTACCATGCTTCTATTATTCTTTTTCTTGTGGATGATTCATCTTTTCTTTAGCTCTGTTCAAAATCCTCATCGCTGAGGCTATTTAGTGGCTCAAGGTCACACATATATCATATATATATATATATAGCTCCATGATTTAAAATACTGTAATGTTTGCAGATTGATCCTCTCTTATAGACCCAATAGCTGTCACCAGAGCGGAGGATCTGACCGTTATTTGTAGCTGCCTTTAAGTTTGTCTTGTTCTTATGCCAACTAATAAATCTCTACAGATATCTACAGCTCCTCAATTTCAACAATAACTAATGGCAATTACAGGTTGCAAGAGTCAGCTTTAGACTTCATACTATTTTATACCATAGAAATTTCATCCTAGCATACAATGAGATACCTTTTTAAAAAATCCAATTGTTCTCTCACTATTTAAAATCAATGGCATTTATTATCAGCAGTAAACATCTAGAATAAGGGTTTTATGTAAAGTACTGAAAACATACTAATGGCAACAAAAGTAGGATATTGTCTGATTTTTTTTTAATGTTTTGTTGGTATCGTCTCCACAGTATTGAAAAGAATACTGGTCTCTTAGGAAGAAAATCTTGACTCAGACAGGTCTGTCTAGCTTTCCCAACTGTTTTAACCAAAGAAAGGGAATTAAATAAATCACTGTATTAACATCCAATGAATTATGCAACATCTTTGGTAGACAGAACTTGCAGTTGTCTCTCTTGAAAATATTTTATAAAGTTTTGGTTCTCTTTTTATAACATGATGGTTATGAAAACGAAAGCGTGAAAGACCAAATCTAAAAAACTGTGGAAGAGGGAGAGTACATTTGGAACTGCTCAGCCAAGGTATGAAGTGTTGGAACAGAGGCTCCAGCAGCCATGGTGGGCTGGGGATAGGAGGGGCTTGGGGGAGAAAGAAGAGCTTCATTAATTCATTCCATGCCTACATCACACTTTAGTACAAACATGACTATGGTTAGTATATAGGAAATGTTTTTGCCTTTTTGGTAACAGATTTTCTCTTAATATCTATATTTAAGACTTATTTGAGATTTCTACCATCAACCCTATATTCACAGATCTATAACTTGGCCATAAAATCTCAGATCATAGCTAACCTTTAGTACAAGGCAAAATTATCTTTTTAATCAATGTGTTTATCATCATGCATTAATCATGCACTGGCAGAGCTTGCAGTCTGAGGGATATGGGGTAGACAAAGAGTAAAATCAGGACTCTCAGTTTTGAGAAAGCAAACTTCCAGCTCTTCAGGGCATTAGTGAATGGGGCCAACTGGGAAACTTCCCTCAGGGACAAGGAAGCAGAGCAGAGCTGGCAGATCTTTAAGGATGCTTTTTGTAGAGTGCAAGAGCTCTCAATCCCCAGGTGTAAAAAATCAGGAAAGAAAGACAGGAGACTGGCATGTCTGAGTGGAGACCTACTGGTCAAACTAAAGGGCAAGAAGGAAATGCACAGGCAGTGGAAGCAGGGACAGATATCCTGGGAGGAGTACAGAGAGGCTACCTGGTTGTGTAGGGATGAGGTCAGGAAGGCCAAGGCAAGCCTGGAGCTGAACTTGGCAAGGAATGCAAAACATAGTAAGAAGGGCTTGCACAGGTATGTCAGCCAGAAAAAGAAGGTCAAAGAAAACATTGATGCCCCTTGGTGAGCAAGACTGGCAGACTGGTAACAACAGGTGAGGAGAAGGCTGACTCAACAACTTCTTTGCCTCAGTCTTCACTGGCAGTCTCTCTTCCCACACCTCTCAAAGGGATGGCCTACAGGACGGGGAGTGGAGGAGCAAAGTCCCTCCCACTGTAAGAGAAGATCAGGTTCAAGACCGCCTGAAGAACCTGAACATTCACAAGTCTATGGGACCTAATGAGAAGTGTCCCAGAGTGCTGAGGGAATTGGCTGATGTAGTTGCAAAGCCACTCCCATTTGAAGAGTCCTGACAGTCGGGTGAAGTCCTTGGAGACTGTAAAAAGGGAAAAATTTCACCCATTTTTAAAAAGGGTAGCAAGGAGGACCCTGGGAACTACCAACCTCTCAGCCTCACCTCTGTTCCTGGAAGATTCTGGATCTCTTAGAAGCTATGCTAAGGTATATGAAGGACAGGGAGGTGATTTGAGACAGCATGCATGGCTTCACCAAAGACAAGTTGTGCCTGACCAACCTAGTGGCCTTCTAGGATAGTGTGACTACATCAGTGGACAAGGAAAGTGCTACCCATGTTGTCTCTCTGTACTTAGGTAAGGCCTCTGACACCGTCCTCCACAACATCTTTCTCTCTACATTGGAGAGGTAGGGATTTGATGGGTACATTGTTGGGTGGATGAGGAACTAGTTGGATGGGTGCATCCCGAGGTTAGCAGTCAAGGGCTGAATATCCAGATGGAGAACAGTGACAACTGGTGTCCCTCAGGGGTCCGTGTTGGTACCTGTACCCTTTCATATCTTCATCAATGACATAGACAATGGGATCAAGTGCACCCTCAGCAAGTTTGCAGATGACCCCAAGCTGAGTGGTGTAGTTGGCACACCTGAGGGACAGGATGCCATCCAGAGGGACCTGGACAAGTTCATGGAATGGGCCCATGTGAACCTCATGAGGTTCAATGAAGCCAAGTGCAGAGTCCTGCACCTGGGTCAAGACAAACACCAGTATCAATACAGTCTGGGGGATGAAGGGATTGACAGCAGTCCTAACAAGAAGGACTTGAGGCTACTGGTGAATTAAGAGCTGGACATGAGCCGGCAGTGCGCACTCACAGCCCAGAATGCCAACCGTATCCTAGACTACATCCAAGGCAGCATGGCCAGCAGGTCGAGGGAGGTGTTTCTGCCCCTCTACTCTGCTCTGGTGAGACCCCACTTGGAGTCTTGTGTCCAGCTCTGGAGCTCTCAGCACAGGAAAGACATGGACCTGTTGGAGCAGGTCCAGAGGAGGGCCATGAAGGTGATCCAAAGGACGGAACACCTCTCCTATGAAGAAAGGCTGAGAGAGTTGGATTTGTTGAGCCTGGAGAAGAGCAGGCTCTGGAGAGACCTTATTGCAGCCTTCCAGTACTTACAGGGGCTTCTGAGAAAGATGGGGACAGACTTTTTAGCAGGGCCTGTTGCCATAAGACATGGGGTAATGGTTTTAAACTAAAAGAGGGCAGATTCAGACTAGATAGAAGGAAGAAATTTTTCCCAATGAGGGTAGTGAAGCACTGGCACAGGTTCCCCAGGGAGGTGGTAGCTGCCCCATCCCTGGAAACATTCCAAGTCATCCTGCTGATTACAGGGGAGTTGGACTAGATGACCTCTAAAGGTCCCTTCCAATTCAAACTATTCTATAATGCTATGATTCTATGATTCTAAGTAAGGTGAAAATGTTCACAATTTTTCCTTTAGGGTTGAAAATACTAATATTCTTATTAAATTATGCTTAGCTGATAGTAAAATGTTAAACAAGCTAACATAAATCAGAAGTATGCCACTCTGTATTGTATAAATTCTCTTTGCCTTCAACAGCCAGGTGAAATTTCTTATTAATCAATAATTCTAAATGTTTTGCTCCAAAGGATTCCTGCTTCCAACTGTCAGAAAATCCACATATCCTCTATTTAGATCTTGATAAGATTTAAACTTATCAAGATAAGTTTATCTTGATAAGGTAACAGCTTCCAATATGCAGTGAAGTGCTCGCACACAAATGCAGGAATCATTGAAAACTGCAGTTACAAAACCATGTTTTAAGAAATAAAAGCCTTCAGGTATATGTGGTACAACCTCTGTGTGAGTTCAGACTCTGCTGTTTACTCAAACTAGGTCAAATATCTGGACCCACCTCCTAGATGAACACTATCTCATGTTTAATGCCCTTCATTTGCTTTTGTACTCAGCATATTTTTAGGGTACAGGTCAGTATTATTACATTACACTAATAAAAAATAACTGTTTAAAAAGATCATATGTTTAAGGTCTGCTTATGTGGTGTAATATATTGTTATTTCCATCTGCTATGCTCTTGGAACCTAGAGGGGCACAGCACTGAATTCTGTTCTGTAATCTTCTGCAAAAAAATTGTCAGCTTAAGTTAATATCGTAATAAAGCAATAAATATGAGTCATCTGCTTATCTGAAGAAACACAGTTATTCTCATTGCTGCAGTATCTAATACCAGTTCCTGAGTCAGCAAAGCCAGTGTGGAAATTCCTGTTAATTTCACTGGGTGCAAGATTAGTGCTTTATCGTGTTTAGCTGAATGAAGTGTAGTGGTACATTATCACACCAATTTCTAATGAGAGCAAGAATTCATTTAACAAATGTAGCAGAAGACTAGATGAAGATGTGACTCCACAGACAGGAAGTATATTTAGACTATTTTGGCAGAATCCACATCTGTGAATGATATAAAAGACACTGGGTATACTCAAAAAACTATACACTTGGTTTTTAAAACAATCACATCTCCAGCCAATTAGATGGAACTTGTAGTCTCATATTTTATGTACTTCAGGCACTGACAAACTACTATTACCCTGTCATTCTAAAAAATTAAAAATATAGACTGAAGCATTTTTCTTCTGCATGCAAAAATTTGCTTGAAAGTGACATGGAAACAAAGGATAAGAACATCAGAACAGACATGTTTCTGTCAGGATTTTCTGTCTCTTTTATCTCAGAAACACCATTCTCTATAAACAGGGCTTTGCTTTCTTGTTCTTGCTATTACCTCCATTGAGATTTGTCCCACAGAAAAGATGTTATTAATTTTCAAGTATCTTTCTTTTTTATGTGCAACAAAAGTCTGGGTGCTATGCTGGGCACATAGAAGCAGTGAATTTTAATTTAAGTAATGAGTGAAAAGTGGGTTTTATGATCTTCTCTGCAGAACAGGAGACTTCCTGCAGAATGAATTTTTTGCATCAAAATCTGAAAGGAAAAAGTAATGTGACTCTGCCAAATAGTGTTTTATTATCTCAAAAAGCAGTTAAGATTATATCATTATTCATACACTTCAGGAGCAGATTAATAAAAACATTAACATTGATTGATAGACAGCTCTAGAGCTTTTTGCGTATCTTATAATACACTAAATAATCCTTCTGTACACCACTTCTTTTGGAAACCAAATCTTTCTTACATGTCCCAGAGAATAAAAGAAATTGTGCAATAGAATCTAGGAAAATAGGACAGAAGGGAACCTCGGAAAGTCCAAGAAGGTATTAATGATATCTCTGGCTAAGAAGTTTCCAAAAGCCTTTGGTGAGCAATACTCATTTACTTACCTCGACAAAGTACTTCAGTGCATGAGTCTTTACCACGTTAATGATAGCTACCCTATCTAATTTTTTCTTGCTGTAATTTTTTTTTTCTTTTCCTATCCTCAGTGATCATAAAGAACATTATATACCCTTCATTTTTTAAGCTACTCTTTTGTATTTGGAGGAAATCCAAACTTTCTCAATTTTTCTTCAGATATTCTGTTATTCCATGGCCTTTATCGGGAGCCAGTTGGCCCACATCTTCCTTAAAATGCAGTTTTCAAGAAAAGGCGGAAATACCAGAAAGGCAGAAATCCTTAGCTTTCACAGGTTTCAACAGCATGACAGGTCTGAGTCATGTTCTGCTTGTGATTCACCATAAACTGCAGATTTCCTGTACTGCATTTCTATTTGTGTTGCAGAATATCCTGGCTTTCCAACTTTGCGTCTATTCTTATTACTCTTTTACATATTTTAGATTGATTGTGCATGTAACTGTGACTATTTGACAAACTGTGACTATTTGACAAACTATTTTGAATTCTAGTCTTGGATCCCTCAACAGTTTAATACAATCTGCAAATGCAGTAAATGGACTATATATTCCACAGACCATCTCTAAGGAAAGTAAAGATATGCTTTACATTTACACTGAGGTTTATACTTTATTGAAGCATATATTTATATGCCTGTCCTCAGTTCAGGGCAGACTCGCATTTAACCCTGTTTACTGTATCTCGCTTTTGACAATGAACTGTAATCAATCATAGATACTATCACCTTATACAAGTTTCAGTTAAATAGTATTTTCTTTCAAACTTTGCTGTGTGAAGTAAATTTCTCCCCTGAAATGGAGCAGATTCACCGTTTTCCTCAGCCAGCTACAGAGATATTGAATGTGAATCAACTAAGCTTCATTTTGTGAATACATGTCATGAAGAGATTGAATTCCATCTAATGTAAAGGGTTGCCTACTCCCAGCTGCAGAATGTGATGCAGGAGAAATTGTTAGCGAGGAAAGTGGAAATGGCCCAATCTCCTTTACTCTTAAACTCACGCTTAGATTTTAACATGTTATATATTCACCTGTCAGTGTCATCAAATATACATTTTGTAAGGCAATTTTCATGTATTTTATCGTCCCTAAAATGACTATTTGGGAATTAAATACAAGGGCGTTGAGGGTTCACCCAACAAAGATCCACAGGAGTGATTCTAGTTCACGGAACCAGTTCCAAGTACAAAGTCCAAAATGTCTCAACATATGTATATATATTTTGTTTATAACCTATTTCAAATTGTTTGGGTACCTCTAATTGGGTCAACGTCATTTAAAACATATAGGGGCATAGACAAGAGAAGCTTTATCATTTTAATGAATAGCATAGGTTGACCCATACCAGGAACCACACAGGAATAATTTTTGCTAGAATTAGTTCTCCCAGTGTTTCCACTGCTGAAGTTTCTATCTGTCTGTAGG